>NW_010244123.1:0-15639 GCF_000690775.1 Eurypyga helias
ATAGCTATATGCTGCATGACTGGGTTTAGGCAGATGGACATCCATCTGTGCATTTTCCGTGTGCATAAAATAAAACCAGAAAAAACAGCTATGCATTTTACAGACCACAGAAAAAGTCTTTCACACAATTATCAAGCCTTGAGATGCAGGGAATAGCTTAACAAGAGCGATCAGCTGGTAGCTATAGTCTGGGCAAAGCTTGGAAATAAGTTTCTGTCTTAGTGTTGTGAGTGAAAAGAAGACAAGACCCAAACTAATAAAAAATCTCCCATAGCAAAGAACATTCACTACCAAGTAACCTTTTGCAGAAATCATTTACATTAAATAATGAGAAATATCATTAGAAGTTTGTGGTTCCCTAATGTTCAGCAATTATGTTTAGTTCCTCACTTAAAAGCGTGTTCTATCTAGACACAAGAGCTCACATAAAAAAAATGATCCTACTCACATAAACTGTATGTAAGACCTTTTAAATAAAAATGATGGAAGCAAATTATTTGACGTATAAAGCTGTATGCCTAGAGTATAAAACTATTAATACCATTTCAAAATTAGATACATGACAATGTTTTGCTAACTGCACTGTGGAGAAGACTTAACTGTCAGAGCAAAGTCTGTCTTTCTGAATTACCCACTTAGGTTCTTAATAACCTCCACAAACCCACCCCCCAGCTGTGCTCACCTAAGGCTATTTAGTAAATGCTGCTAATGAATGAAGGAGGAACTAAAAGACATCTTCATAGGACTGTGCAGCTGCAACCTCTCAAAAAATCACTGCTTTCTTCCTAGGCATGGGGACATCATCAGATCTTCTGCATCACTGGACAGATATGTAGAGCATCCATTTAAAAAAAAAAAAAAGGATTTTTTGGCTTCTCCAGAGTATAAGACTTGACAGAAAACACTACTGAACATGAAACACCTTCGTATCACACGAGTGTGAGGACAATCTCAAATAAACCTGTTCTCAATTTCTGATGCACAGCCTTCTGCCTGACAAAAGTGAGCCTGTTACTTTCTTGGTGTATCAGTATTGAATACCATGACACAGTAGGCTAAGGGTCCTCATTAGATGTGTGAAGTCTGAAGGTTCTTTTCCTCAAATAACATCATTGAAATCAGACCACAGTATCACACGCTTTGGACTGGATCGCACCCTCCATCAGAACCGTGCAGCTGCACCAGTTCAATACAACCTAGTGTAATCGTTTCACTGCTTTGAGGAGCTCTGAATTCCTTAATATAAAGGGGTAACAGATGCCATCTTAAAACAGGCAAGAGAACAGAGAAATTATGCAAATCTCGAGAAACAAAGATAGAAATCCACAGCAAAACATTAGCAGAGTTAAAAGTAAGTATCCTCAAGAATAGTATCTGTAAGGCAGGCAACATAGAGCTTAACTGCCTCTATACATACATCAGCTGGGGTGCCTTTATCCACAGGGTTGTACCTTCCTGACTGCAAGTGTTGCTTCGTGTGGAGGTACTTGACAACTGACAATTGTCTCTAGTCTTTCTTCTCCCTAGAGAATTTTCCCTATTTGTCTGTTTTCCCCTCCCTTCTTTCAATCCCTCAAAAAGCATATTAAGGGAGGCAGTGTATTGCGGAAAGAATTCACTTCATTTTATGAGCAAGACAAAATTTCTAACAATTTTAAGCAGTCTCAAAAGCATTTTTATATAGCTGATCAAAATTATGGGATTACTAGTTCAACAGAAAAAAAATATGTATTTAATTTGTTCAAAACAGTTTTTCATCCCCAAATTTATCACAAACCAGAAATGTGCAGGAACAGGTTAAAAGACAAAAACATTACCAGGTTCCACAGTAAACCAAGATTATTTTCAGGCTTTCTCAAGAATCACACTGTTCAACCTGCTGATACAATATTTGGAAGAGAGGCTGGACACTCTAGTGACAAAAGGTCGCTAGTGTTATTGGACTTGTTCAGGACTCTCCAAATCAGACTACCCAGACCTACAAAGATATCACACTACCAGGTGAAAAAATAGAAGACCTAATTAAATTTGAGATGAGCAGTGGGAAATGCCACTTTAACTACAGGCACACAACAGTAGAGTAGGATCAAGATCTCAGTAACTGACAATAGTAAACATAAACCCGGTACAATAGCTTTCTCCAGACTTAACCTCAACCTACAACAGAAGAAAGAGTTGTTAGGGGTGAAATAGGAAGCTTGCTTATATCACTCTGTCTACCCACTGGGCTCCCACATCTCATCCACTGTTTCTCTGTGGGGTTAGTCCATCTCAGGCGTATCTGGAGACACTGCACAAGTGGTGACACGGATGATCAGAGAAGCACAGTGAAGTCAGTGGGGAAGGGAAGACTAAGTGGATTAGAACACCTCAGCCTGGAAAAGAAATTACTAGGAGGATAAAGGTAAAGGTAATCCATAAATTGTGAATGGTGAGGGCAGTAATTCCTTGCCTCTGACAGTACTGAAACTTCAGGACATCAGGTGAAGTCTTCAAATAATGGATTTAAAGTGAGCCATGGGAAATAGTACAGAATTTGGGGCAGAGGTCTTGAGGTCTTTTTGTCTATTAAACAGAAAGGAAAGCACTTCAAGAAGTTCTTAATTGTTGACTGTTGAAAGCTGAAGGTACACAGGTCTTTGACCTGCTCCAGTATATCGGCTCTTACCTTCATGTTCAAGAACAAAATATTTTGGAAACCTACTTTGACCTTAGTGATAAAACAAACTTTATTGCTGAATGAGATTGCTGAGTCATAATGTTTAAGGTTCCTAACTACTGCCATTTTTTCAACAAAATGTCCTTCTACTGCATGATTTTTAGACTAATTAGATTTAAAACTTGTTAATTAGATTTTAAACTTGCTGCAATGCCCATTAGGCTGCTGCCTGAAAAGATAACCAGCTAGAGTTTACCCACCTTTTTTCGCCAGTAGAATTATCTTACTGGATCTTTCTACACTTGGTCTTTAATAGTCAGAATATTTGCTTGGTCTAATATTGTGAGGAATACATGCCCTAAAGGTTTGACTGCATCCTCATAGATAGCACAGGAATTAACATGTACATTACTGATATATTTTCTTGTAAGGTGTGGTACTTTTAAAGCACATTTTTAATACAATGTGTAAAGTGTTTTAGAAGTGTGCATTGACATACTATAGTCAAGACTTTAAAAACTGAGAACAGACAAAAAAGATACACATTGGTACTCTAAGGAAAAACAAAAATCATAGGTAAAAATATATATAATTAGGTGCAGAAATATGAATGCCACCATTTTTTGGAATACATCACTGAAGTGCCACAACAACCTTTCCAGTCATACTGGGGCAATTGCTCTTCAGACAGATCAGTATGTGGATGAATACATGAATGCCAGTATGGATAAACCTGGTTAGTTAGATAAGCCTACTGTGAGAGTAGGGGGTAGGAGACAAGAGTATCTGATCTCTGCTTTCCTGTAGCTGGGTCTAGTAAAACGTTGCTATATTAGACAGCAGCTGATTACCCCAGACAAAATGTTTCAGAATAAGCTTTTGGGACTCTGTCAGTACTCATATGAAAAATGAAGTCATGAGCTTCACCTAGTACTCAGAAGTGCTAGAGAAGCAACAGAATTTGTGATGCAATTACTCAGTGCCTGCAGCTACAAAACTTGGGTGATGGGGAAGAAACTTGATGAATAAACATCATATATTTAATGTACAGTAGTACAGGAGCAACTGAGCTGATTTTAAACCTTGGACCCAGCACAGTGGGCAAGATATTTCCATGGCTGTAAATATGCTTCGGAATCGTTCGTCACTTCCTATCTATGCATCTGCTTCTGGCGGTGTTACTGTTCCTGCCTTGATCCTATCTAAGGCCTTTCACTGAAGCAGCTTTCCACTGCCACTATCCTCTTCCAGAAAACAGAATCAAACATATCAGCCAAAAGTCCCCATCTGCCAAGAAAAATCCCAGAAAAACACACTGATGATACATCATTTCCTTTTTCCAAAATTAGTTAAGCAGTTAAAAGTTGCTTTTATCCTGGAAGAAGAGCTCCCTAAGCGCAACCCAGAGACTGCCACCTCCCTTGGCTGCTGTCGTAGTTTAACCCCAGCTAGCAAAATATCACAAAGCCGCTCTCACAACACAGCTTCCTAGCAGCCATGGTAAGGAGAGCTAACTCTTTCCTGACTGAATCCAGCACAGCTTCCCTTTGGGAGATGCCTGTCCAGGAGTTCCCTGATAATCCTGGACCCCAGGAGATGCACAAGTTCTCTAGGCAGAACCCAGGGCACACCTGAAGTATTACAGACACCTCTGGGCTCCCCAGTACAAGAGAAATATGGAAATACTGGAGAGTCCAGCAAAAGACCACTCATGATCAAGGGACTGAAGCAAGGGACTCGGGGAAAGGCTGAGAGATCTGAAGCTGTTTAGCCTGGAGAAGAGAAGACTCAGGGGGAATCTCATCAATGTATATAAATTCCTGAAGAGAGGATGTAAAGAAGATGGAACCAGAGTCTCTTCACTGGTGCTCAGTGATGGGACAAGAGGCAATGGGCACAAACTAAAAAAGAGGAGGGTCCATCTGAAATACATAAAACACTTTTTTACTATAAAGATGACTGTACACTGAAACAGGTTTCCCAGAGATGTTGTGGATTCCCCCCCATCCCTCACCATTGAGGCATTCAAAAAACATCTGGACATAGCCCTGGGCAAGTGGCCCTAGGTGGCCATGCTTGAGCAGGATCACATGACCTCCAGAGGTCCCTTCCAGACTCAGCCATGTTGTGACTCTATGACAGTGGTGCAGTTCTGAGAATCTTTTCTTCAGTACACCGTACAAACTGGTGGCATGACACCAAAAAGATTATTTGTTGGCAGGAACATCAGCTAATTACTGCAGCTGATCACTCTTGAATATAGAATTTTGTAGTATGGCCAATTCTTGAACCTCACCCAACTCTAAATTTAAGAAGAAATGAACTACATGCAGACAAGTATCAGTGGTGAATGCCACTCACAGGTACAGACTCTTAGGAAATCAGCACAGAATCATAGAATAGTTTGGGTTGGAAGGGACCTCCAAAGCCCAATTAGTCCAATCCCCCTGCAATAAGCAGGGACACCTTGAACTAGATCAGGTTTCCCAGAGCCTTGTCCAATCTGACCCCGGATGTTCCTAGCGATGGGGCATCCACAGCTTCTCTGGGCAACCTGTTCTAGTGCTTCACCATCCCCTCTGTAAAAGAATTCTTCTTTAAATCTAGTCTGAATGTACTTTCTTTTAGTTTAAAACCATTATCCCTTGTCTTATCATTACAGGCCCTGCTAAAAAGTTTGTCCCCATCTTTCTTTTAAGCCCCCTTTAAGTATTGAAAGGCAGCAATAAGGTCTCCCTGGAGCCTTCTCTCCTCCAGGCTGAACAACCCAACGCTCTCAGCCCTTCCTCACGGAAGAGGTGTTCCAGCCCTCTGATCATTCTTGTGGCCTCCTCCGGACAGGTCCATGTATTTCCTGTACTAAGGACTCCATAAGACCTGGGCATGAAGACAAGACTTAACTACATTCCCTACTATCAGACTTTGGCTATACTTCATGGGAGTTGTGAGATCTGGAGTTAGTTCTAAGATTTTCAGTTAATCAGGAATAATGTAAAAAAAAAAAAAGCTGTATTAAATTCTTGGCTACAGATTCAGATGGCTAACAGAAGTCTTACTGATGAACCAGGACAACATTAAATCTTGTTACAGTGCATCAGCAATAATATTTAGCATGCACTGAGCAACTGAGTAACAAAATCTACTCATGAATGTTCTTCCACTGATGCATATTAATATGTCATCTATAAGCCGTGACATGCATATGATGAAGAAATATGTCTTCTATTGTATTATTTTGTGTCAAGAGGAGCCAAATGCAGGATCACATTTGCAATGGGACCTAAATCAAAATTAAAAGGTCTGAGACAAAGCCACTGAACCTTAGTATAACTTCATATGATGATATCACTCTTCTTTGGTGTTGTACAGGCACAAAGTGTTAATTAAAAAACCTAATTTACTGGAATCTTTTGCACATAGTAAGACTGACGTGGAGAATCATCTGAACAGAACAGTTGTTTGCTATCTGGATGACAACAAGCGTCCCTGATATCTTCACCTGGGTTGGGCAAGCCTCCCTGAACTGCTGTACTGCCAAATTCTTATATACAGCTGTCCCCTGGTCCTCCCAAGGTTGGTGACACATTGGGGTATGCAAATCGTACCTATGAACTGTCCTGTACACAGCAGGAGCTGACTTCAGGGAATCTCCTAGACTGCCTGAAATTCCCACATGGAGAGCTCCTGTAACAATTACTCAAATGTTTTGCTATGAAGCCAGCTAAGCAGTCACTTTCTGTAACTATAATTTCCACGTCATACTAGGATGAAAATAGTGACTTTAACGTTAGGTCACAATACAAATGCTAGGTCTTATTGGGAATCTGGACATCTCACTTCCACAGAAGTTATCTGCTCTGTCACAATCTAATTTTGACAAGATAACAGATGTTAATACCTTCATATACCCAGAATATCTCACTGGACCAAAACAGCTTTATCAGTCTTTGGACAGCACTGAAATTTCACTTCTGAATTTCCTGGAATTAAAGCTATGATTAGGTGAGAGCTGATACCTTTATCAGTTGATAAGCATCAGTTTCTTATGCAGAAATGTGTATCTTTATCCCAGAAATATGAGATCAAAAATATGTGCTTAAGGATTCCATAATCATGGAAAAAATGTTATTTCCACTATAAGATACAAGTTAAAATAAATCAAGAACTTTCCATACATACTTTCCCTTAAGCTAAATATGTTATCCATTTTCTGTTTCTGATTCCAACTGAATTTAAGTGGGTTATCTGAACAGTTCTGCTTTTAAACAGAGGAAGGACTCACTGTCTGGATTGGATTCTTTCCCTGTAATATTCTGAAAAGCTCCTTTTTACCCTAGCTATGACAATCCAGTATGGATTTTTATAAATATACAATCCAGTATATATTGGGTGCATTCTGTTGGTGACCCTCAGGGTCATTGCATTCTGAACCAAATACAGTTAGAGTCACCTGCAGCAACTCCCTAGCATCCACAGGGCTTTATGTGAACTAGTTGAACTGAAGTAAAATTGTTTAGGGCAGTGGAAGGGAAAGCATTCATTTATTAGGGTGCTTATATTTATGACCCTGGTCAGGAGAATAGCTATATTTACAGTAAGAAGAAACAGAGTACCTCTTTAAACAAGGATTAATTTATGTCTAGGTTAACTCTAGATGTAGACCTGTTGCTGCACTGCTTTAGAAAGAAAGTGGAAAGCCTGTTATTTCATTACAATTACAATGTACAAGTGCTGTTTCTCAAATGCACAAAGGTTATTGTCACATAACAGACCAGACTCTCCATGAAAGACACTTGACTTAAGTGAAAGAGAAGCTGCTGGAAGTAGCCTATAGTGATTTTTTGAAAAAGATGTTTTAAAAAAGCACTCCCATACCTCATAGCCCATCTTCTATTCTCTACATGAAGGTAGAGTTTCCTAGGAGCCTTTGAGCAAACCTGTGTAAACATAATAAAAGGCCAGAAAGAAAAATCACTGAGTATAAAAAAAGAGCAACAAAAGAAAAATAAATCAACAGTGAAAAAGATGGAGAGAAAAAACCCAACATATGAAACAAATACCAGAATTAAATTATGCTTCAGGGAGTGTGACCATACTGACAGAACGGCAGAAGAGCCCCACTGCAGTACAGGTCTGTTTGCTTGTGATTACAATTCTGAAGCTTCTCCCCAATCCTAATGTGACAGCAGTGTTTAATAAAAGCTTAGCAATAAACAGGTTTTATCACCAAGACTACACACCACCTTCGAGGAATTATCTCCTTGGGCAGTCAGAGAAATTTTTATCTACTTCATTTGGCTTTGTAGCCAGGCTGTAATGATTGATTTCCAGGGGAATGCTGCCAAATGCTTGTCTTCTGAAAACAATAGAAGGTGGCTTAAAAAAAAAGACAGGGAGACCTTTTTCAAATATGTGCTTGGCTACAGGTAACACACTAGCACTACCAACCACCTCCTGGTCCATCATACCTAAATTTTTCTTACCTTTTCTTTGATCTGAAGATCGCAAAGAATCATCTATTTAACAAATCAGCCTCATTCTGCATTATCTGATTACTCCATAAAACTACATTATCCTAGGATTAAAACTCCATAACCTTGCCCATATACCTGTTACCTGTAATAATAAGGTTACTACCACACTATTTTATATTACTAGTTAATGTGGCATTAAGTGGATACCAATAAGTTAGCTTGACAGCAATTCAGTGTTGAAGTCAAAGATGAACAAACCTATTGAATCAGCTCACCTGATACACCTGAAGGATAATGTACCATGAGAGTGCTGGATACTTAACTGATTACAACCAAAAGGTCAACAAGAAGTGCCAGGATAAAAGAATAGGAATTAAATGAACAAGGTGAGGTATCTAGATTTAAATACCTGTGTTACCAAAATATCTGTGTCATGGAAAAAATAATCTGTAGTGCTAAAGCTGGAAGCAAAGATTGAGATGAATGCAAATGAATGCATTCCAATTATCTTATTAAGTTTTCTGGTTTAAATAGATCTATTGCTTTAATAAATATTTTGACTATCCTCAGGATTTAATTTTCTATTCTTAAACTTTGGGTTGGATTATCCATCAAAGTCAACTCAGGCTCTATGCTTTAAATGGAAAAAAAGAAAAGGAGGTATTAGCTCTGCCTCGTTGGTTGCCAAATAATGGATTAAATTAAGTAACCAAAACTGAAGTATACTTGTTAGAACCAACTCAGATGACAGAGAACAGAGCAAGTCATTACATCACTATCTGTGTTAGCAGCCACTACAAGAGCATGCTATCAGATTCAAAGTATGAAACACAACAGAAATGGATACTGCTACACAGAGAAAGAATAAAGCAAGTGAGAGGTCCTTCTCATCTCCCCACCCCTCCCTTTTTCCCTCCAACAGGACTATCAAGATGTATCTTCTCAGATTTGGAGTCTGATGCTAATGATACTGTGCAGTTCGACTGCACAGAGGAGGGCTGAGTTTGTAATACCCTGTCTCTAAAAAGGGAGTGTTCCACAGCCACCTCCTTCCCTTTGCTTGCTTCCAGCACCAGCATTCAGTAAATCCCTCTGTGCTGGGCTTCAGCTAATGAAGGTAGTAGAGAATTAACTCATTGAAAAGCAGAGCATAACAGCAAGAAAGAGAGCTGAGCAGAATAAAGTCGCAGATGTCTGTGCAAGCCTGACCCCACTGCTGGCTGTTGCAAACACAGCAACCTCCCCCATTGAAATGCTTTGTTACCCTGCTTCTCAGAAAGGCGAGTCAAAGAATTGAGAAGCTATCCAAGTTGTGATCCTACAAAGCTACTGAACCCAACTACCAGCTATTTCGTGGTGGAAGGAGAAAATGCTGCTGTTTCCTCGATCTCCCTCATTGCACCAGTGCACTCAAACCCCTTTGTTAGCCGATTCAGTGTGATACTGCAGCAAAATTAAAACCATTTTATTTTTCTGAGTTAGTCCTATCTCTGGTTAGCTATTTTAATGAACTCAAAGAGAACACATTCTGAAGAAGGTGAGTAGAGGGAGCATAGAGCCAAGAGGAAGGCAAGGGGAAGTGAAGTTAGGTAAAGTGACAGGACAAGGGGTAACGGGTTTAAATTGAAAGTGGGGAGGTTTAGATTGGATATCAGGAAGAAGCTCTTCCCAGAGAGGGTGGGGAGGCACTGGGACAGGTTGCCCAGAGAAGCTGTGGATGCCCCATCCCTGGGAGTGTTCAAGGCCAGGCTGGATGAGGCTTGGAGCAACCTGGTCTAGTGGAAGGTGTCCCTGCCCATGACAGGGGGGTTGGAACTAGATGATCTTTAAGGTCCCTTCCAACCCTAACCATTCCATGATTCTGTGATTAGGTCAGAACCAGAGGAACTGCTCTTTTTGAAAGCTGTTACCTGCTGCAGGTAACAGAAGATGAAAAAAAAATGTTTGAAACTATAATGTACATTGCTCTCCTTGCAAATAAGGAATGGAAATAAGAGTGATAAAAATCAGATGATGATTCAGACTAATTGCAATTTTTAATAGGACAGTACTGGCATAAGTTCATTTTTTTCTGAGTCTAGAAGAATTGAATGTAAGACATTTAAATGAGTAAACACTCAGGATTCTTACCCGTCAACAAGCCCTTTACCAAAACAAAGTTTGAAAAATACAAACCAAATACTTCAAACTTAATCCTGTCCCTTACCTACATAGCTGCACAGAGCTCTGATTAGAGAATAGGCTGAGTGATACCTCAGTGCTCTTGCATGTTAAAAATTTAATACCCAACCAAGCCATACATTTAATGTTAGTGATGTATTTTCACTTAAATGAACTAGGATTAATATGTGTAATGGTATTTGTTCACAATAGGCTGTGTGATACCTCAGTGCTCTTGAATTTTAAAAATGTAATCCCCAACTAAGCCATACATTTAATCTTATTCATGTATTTTCACTTAAATGAACTAAGATTTAATATGTGTAATGGTATTTGTTCAGCAGCAGGAAGTAGGACTTTGCTCTTCAAGGGACCATGCAAGAACATGGCAGACTCTCCTGCCAAACAGAATTCTCATCTAAATTGAGTCTCAGCACATGGGTAAAATGGCAAAAGTACAAGAAAATAATGAATCAATACTACAGCAGTCACTGCACAATTTATGAGTGATGCCTGGTTTGCTTGCAAATGGGGTAAGAGAGGTCAAAGGAAAGACTTGAATACTGAAGTATTTGAGGCTTGCTTCTGTGCACACAAGAGGGATCTTCATTTTAATGTGAAAGAACAAGACCAAAATAAACTGAAAGACAAAATATTGGGTGGAAAATTAAGCCAAAGATGTTCTATTATACTTACATCTACTGTAGGATTGCTGTAAAATTTCACTACATTAAATGGGGGGAAAACAGCACAGGTTTGACAAGTGAAGGTTCATGCAGTTTTAAAACCCTGACTTTATTATGTTCCTGGGAGTTGCTTCAGAACAGAAAACCATTAGGGTTTTTTTTTTTTGTATTATGATTCATTATTTCATCTGTCCTCAGAGTTTTTCTTTAAATGCATATCACACATCAATAAAATAAATCCCTCATTAAATTTCTTTTCCTTCTTTTTTTTCCTTGAGAAAGTCATTCATTTAAATAAATGATGTGAAAATAGAACTATCCATGATGCACATAAACTTTTCCATGCAGAATTTAAACTTCAGTTTGTGGATTTTTCTTAGCCCCCAGGCAGTAATTTGCTGAGGTTCATTTAATCAACTGAGGTGCTATTATGTGAACAACCAGCTGAAGGAAAGTTATTTTTAATACTCTTTAACAGATCCATCAGAGAATACTCCCTTATGTATCTGTATTACAAGTAGTATAATAGAGAGTAATAATTTTATACTTACATGGATTCCTGTATATATTCCTGGGATACTAAGATTAGGAATTTAAGAAAGTCAGGTGTGGATGTTGTTCTTTAAGTATTAGAGTGTGATCAAGCTTCTCAACTCAGAATTTAAGGTTTTGGAAAAAAAAAAAAAACAAAAACAAACCAAAAAAACCAAACCTCTAACAAGAATTTTACTCTGTGCATGAATCTGGTTTAATCTGTAGTATGAATGTAACATTACTGGCTCTATGAAATGGCAAGTCACTACACATATAACTTCACTTTGAACAGTTAGTTACCTTTCATTTTGTTGCAAGGTATTGTGGTGGTGCATTTCTTCCTCTCTCAGCTCCTGGACTGCTTTACATCCTTAGAGATTCCCATCAAACCTCAGCCATTGTGCAGGGAGTTCAGTGGTGAAGCACCCCTTACCATACCAAAACACTCCTGCGCTGCCCAGGTGGGGAACGGCCATACCAGAGGTCAGTTGCCTGGTTATGGTGGGGGATGAGAGTGAAACAATTCATCCCCTGCCAGCCCTGAACCTTATCACAGTCTGATTAGATCAGTACCAGCTGAGAACCCCAATGACTGCCTACCCCAATTAAGGCCAGGACATAAAATTATTTATACCTAAAGTCAATTATCTCGTGACTCTATAAATAGCAGTTCTGACAATAACTCTGAGCTCTCCTGGACTGCAGTGTCTGTGCTCAGCAGCTCCTGCTGAGTGGGACACCCCTCAGAGTTTACAAGCTCTCAGGTGTGTGAAATCAGAGAATGGTCAACACAACCTGGGCTGAAAAACCTCATTGAGGCCCAGCTTTTTGCCTGTTGAGAGATGCACTGACATCCTATGTGAATGTGTTCACCAAACTCAAGAGGAAATTCTAACAGGTAGCTTCGTATATGTATATTTGTCTCTACTTCTAGATCAGTTTGTGTGAGTACATGCCTGCAACTCTATGTCAATAACTTTATTAAATCTTTGATTAAATTACTGTATTGATTTATTAAGTCCTTTGAGGGAATTACATAATCCAATTATGTGATGTATCTGAACAGTGTTAAGGAGCTGTGAATTATTGCTGTCCCACACTGTTGCTAACCCAAAGTTTCACACCAAGCACAAAACTCCACACTGTAATCCTTTCCCTGAGTCCCATTGACCAGGTTTGGGAGTAGGGGTGTATTTGGCTGTACCTAGACTTCTCTTTTGAGGAGTTTAGAAAGCACAGGGGTCTACTCTGAACCTCATGACCAAATGGGAGGTAAACTCCTTTACCCTCTCTCCTTAACTCATTCCTTTCCCTGATTCCTTAGACATACACCACTGACCAGGTCTGGGACTAGGGGTGGATTCAGTCACACCTAGATTTTTCTTCTGAGTTTAGAAGGCAAGGGATTGCACTCAACGTCATGATGGAAAGGGAGGAATTTCCTTGCCCTTTTTTCCTAATCCATATCACAACAAACCAATGCTTCCTGGGTTTCCCTGACTCTGTAAATAACTTTTAATTCATGTATGAAAAATTTTAATCTGTTGTTAATTTGATTTTGCCTTTGTATGCTTTTCCATGTCGAATAAGTAGTATACTGGACCTTGCCATCGAATTCTGTTGTCACACTTCTTACAAATTAATATTAAAAATAGTAGTTTTTCCCCTAATATATATAATGCTGATCTCTTAAGCAGCCTAAACCACTCAGCATAGCCTCCCTTTCGTGACAGGTATACAGCATGACCTGAGAGACAAGACCTTCCAGACCCAATTTCTAAGCTTGTTTGCTGTTGTGGCTAGGTCCTGGGAACCTTGCTTCTTTAGCCTACATTCAAGGTTGTCACATCCAAGCCCTATCTGCTATGACTGGTGCCTTTAGATTATAGCTGAGTCCATATAAATATTATCAAGTTCCCTGTGGCAAAATGGTGTTCTGTACTGAGGCATACTACACACACAGTAATCTTGTACAAAGATGACTCTGAGCTACTTCTTAACTTCTGTTATACAAGGCTTGCCTTTCTTGTGTATCCATTCAGAACCAGATTCTCATTTAAAAGTCAAAATGCTGCAGGGTCTAATTACCAAGGCTCAGATTAGTATTTATTATGCAGTTATTCATCTTTATAATTGCTAGTCCCAAGCTTCCAGGTTTTTCCCCCAGAAAGAAAAACAAAACAAAGTTCAGATTTTAATTAGACTATTTTGAATATTATTAAAATCGAAAATTGATATTTTCTCTTGCAGCAATCACTGCAAGTTGCTCTTTTATTCAACAACATCTTTTAAATAAACCAAAATATTTCTTTCCTCAGCCCAGATCACCACTACTGACATCCCTCCCTCCTACTGTGAAGTGGATGAGCCCCTTGAGGTGACAGGAGCAGAGACCAAAACACTGTATTCTGATCCTGCTTTTGCATGATAGGCTGGAAGCATTTCATAACTAGGCTTAATTTTTCAGTTGCTTTTCATAAGACTGCTTCAAAAGACCTCAAGGATGAACCCAATAGGTCTCCCTTGAGGTGAGTTGCAGGTGGAAATGGAAGTCATTCCATTCCCAAAGAAAAGAAAATAAGCAATTAGACAACTAAACAGTCCTGCAATCCTAGCCCACAAGTTTCCAGCTGATCTTGGTTTAGGAGAAAATCCAGAAAGTGTACCTATGCCATGCAGTCAAGTGTGCAGTGGACCCTTTAACATGCAACATGCTGAGTACCCAAAGAGTTCTTCTGCCATGTCAAGCAACACTACCACAGATTCTGCTTAAAATAAACGTATTACAACTTGAGAAGGTATTTGCAAGCAGGCATGTCTGTTAGTGCTGGACTTGCAGTGGTGAAGAGAAAAATTATAAAGAAAGAAGAGCTCTTAGCTGAATTTGTTGGATGACTAAAATTAGTGAGGTGAATGAGGTGTTCCATTACATAAGCTTGTCGACTTTTCTTTAGTATAAATATTTATCAAAAAACTGAGCTCACATATGGCACTTGAACATATTTTGGCATCCTCACTTGTACCCCGCACTGGAACACATAAATTTCTGTAAAATACTACTGCGATAGCCACTAGGATTTTCAAACCTTAAAAGCTTCTCTTCAGGTGAGTTAATTCAGTTCGCAATTTCAGGGGAGGTTTGCCCTGCAAATCGGGGAGAGCAGTCACTTCAGGGGTGCTTTAGAGCTCCCAGCAGTGGGGTGGCCAGAGGGAGACCGCAACCCCCAGGGCAGCTCAGCAACCAAGTGGGCTTCTCCTTTAGTTTGCTCTGCTTTGGAACCACCCTTTTGCTGTCTCACCCCTTCTGCTGGGACAGCAGAAGAAAACTGGAGCTTGGTACTGAAGAATTCGCTGTATTAAAGAAGCAGCCCCTTAACACCCACTCCCTCGCTCCGGACTCACACGGTCTGCACCTGACCGGCAGTGGCGGATGAGCCTGTAGAGGAATTTTTAGGTAACCATGGTCACGAAGTGCTAATACAGGCCGGCATGCACAACCCAGGCTACTTCAAGGACGATGTGTCCTTGAGCGTGTAGAAGAAGAAAGTAAGATGTAAGCAAACAAAAATGCAGAGATAAAGGAGGGGGTCTAAACCGCCAAGGGAAGGAGTGGATTTCGCATGGCTGGAGCTTTGTAGCCAATTAGAAATAGAGATGGGGCACGTGGACAGTGTAATGTAGCCAATTATGAAGGGGCTGATGGCACGTGACACGGTGTAACACAATAAATATCCAGGCATTGTAATAAAGTTAGAGCTTTTTGAGCATTGAGCATTACCTCTGTGAGGATGTCTCTTTGACTCTGCGCCCAACCTCCCGCGATCGACTCCCTACATGAGCCCACTGGGGTGCGATGGCCACTCACCCGTCCAGACCCACTGAGCTCTGGCTGCTTCATGCAAGACACCAGCGAGCTCGCTACCCAGAGAACGCAGTCACTTCCGTGGTTAGCAACAAGAGGATTGTTAAGTAACTTTACCTAATAGCACGGCTTTCCTGCATCCAGCATCTCACACAAGGTGCGTCCCCTCCTTGATGTCAGGGTTCCCAGGGCCACAGCTGCTGTCATGGCTGGCAGGGCCATGACGAGCTTCTCACGTTGCTGGGGGGCAGTAGGGCCGGGCTC
>NW_010244123.1:15799-16040 GCF_000690775.1 Eurypyga helias
CTTTCATGGCTGGCGGGGCCATGCGGAGCTTCTCACGTTGCTGGTGGTGAGTAGGACTGGGCTCCCTGCAAGGGGGCCAGGAGGTCTCCACGGGGTGCCAGAGCAGGGCCTGCAGCCAGGGCCCATCTCACTGCCCCGGACAAGAACAGGGCAGGCTGAGGGCCGCCCCATCCCCACGGGTGGGCCTGGCATAGTGGGGCTCATGGCGGGGAAGGGCAGGGGTGTGGGCGGTAGAGCGCAG
>NW_010244123.1:16092-19302 GCF_000690775.1 Eurypyga helias
CCCTGGCACACATCCCAGTGAACTGAGCGAGGCCTGTGGAGTTCCCACAGCTAAGGGATGGCTCCCACGTCACACCTTAGCAGCTCAGAAGTCTCTTTTGCCCCATTTGTCTCATTCCTATTCCCCAGACGGTGCCTAAGAGCTGTTAGCAGTGTCCCTTTCCCTCCCTCTCAGCCCCCTCCCTGTGCTGCTCATGCACTCAGGGACTTTTCCCACAGCTATGAGGATAAGTCCTCATCACCTCTCCTGGCTTACCCGTGCAGCGCAGCAGCAGCACTTGCCCCAAAAAGCCTGGGGCCCAGCACTGAGAGGGTCCTATATGTACCCCTTGTTGCATTTCTGTAAGAATAAAGATCTAAACTGCATCAGAGATGTATTAAATTAGATTTGTTTTTGATATGGGTGAGTAAAGACGTACATATGACCTCAGGAAGACAAACGAAAAGCAGCATAGGCTTTTATAGTCTTAGGTATGCAGTAATCTTAAAACTTACCACTAGATTTGTCATCATCATCAAGGACAAATTTGCCAGCATAATCATAGGAAATTACTAGATCAATGAAGTACTGGAACCATTCTTTTGACTGTTACGTCTGTTGCATAAAGTGTCAACATTTTTTCCCTTTTTTAGCCTCCATCACCATTTGGGTCTGTTATTTAACACTACAGGAATGTCAAGTAATACTGTCTTGCATTTAACCTGCAATAAAACAAAACAAAACAAAACAAAACAAAACAAAGGATTAAATGGAAAAGAACATGACTGGTATCCATGCTGTTTAAGGGGCCAGAGCTCTACCAAAAGCTGAAGGTACAATGCTTCAGTTGTGACAACATAGCCTGGTACTCACAAAAATTAATCAGTTCTCCTTAAATAATTACTGACCTTTGTATAGCTCTTAAGAACACGCTGTGTTTTCCTGTACTGTGAGTACTGCGTGCACTGGACAAGCAGTATCCAGCTGGCTGGGGCACAGGCCCACTCTGTAGGAGTGCCCTTGTTTGAAGAAGACATCATTTTCTATTATCACCCTCTCAGAATTAGAAACCCATATCCTTCTACTTCAGTGACAGTTATAAAAAGTGTCATTAGAAATGGATATATTCATGTTGCATGTGCATATTCATTCTAATACACTGCTATTTTTTATTCATACTTCATTTCCTTTTTATAGACCTAGTTCCCAGTGGTGTCTTGCACTTCTCAGAAATATCCTTGCATACTATACCAATCTTGTAAAATAACATTCAGTGGAGATGAAAAATAACCTCTACTGAAGTTCCTGTTTAGCCAGTGCTGCCTGGGCAGAGTCTGTGTGTCCTCGTGAAGTAGTTTTGGATTTACTAATTTGATAGATTGGTTTCATCCAGAAAAATGAACGTTGTTTTTTTGTTTTCAAAGATATGAGACATCAGGAATCTGGAGTGTGGGCTGTAGAAGAGAGCTTCTTTTGCCTGAGGACTAGTGTGTTAATTAGAATGAGGCTAGCACAACATAAAGTTGATTTCCTTTACAATATGTTTTTACCTCTCTGCTGTAGGATCTGTTTTCACAGAAGCAGCTATTTATGAACCAAGTTGTCATGTTCTGTCAGGCAATCTATGACACTATTCCTATCCTCTGACGGCTGCTACTTCTGATTACACCAATGACAGTTTGCCTCAGGATGGTCATATCAATCTTTTTCACCAAAAAATATTCTTGACTTTGATTGCCCTTTCATCATGTTGCTCAAAAACCTTCCCATTGTCAGGGAAGTCCTAATCGTTAGCTGTGCTATTCGCTTCATTAAAAAACACCCTCTGCTTCCTGCTTACTTCTTATTTTGACAAAACACAAGCAGAACTGTGAGAACAGTTCAGCAACCATTCTTCCTTGCACAGTGCTTCTCAAAATGAGAAATAATGGATCCAGCCACTACTTAGACCTCTTGTACAGCCCTCAGGAATTGGAAACATGGGTGAGGAACTCCTGCTTTGAGTTCTCCTTTTCACTGGAGTTCAGACAGGCAGTTGCACACAATCATTATTTACAGAAGAGCTTTACGTTCCCTCGTCCCTTGAAATTTTGAATCCAGACTACAGTGGATGCATACACCTTCATGCAAACAGGTAAAACAGGATGGTAGACAGCCTTTGCAGAAGAGCATGAGCCACAAGCTGTGTCTGTTTCCTCTTGGCTTCATGATTATTCCCCATACCACTTTCTTTTCTGTAAGTGACAGAGAACCCTTCAGGAGTTGCATGTTGGAATCTAACATCAGTGAAACAGTTGTTTGATGTGTCTTTGGTAAGTTGAGGGGATAGAAAATGGGAAGTCAAAATCACTCAGAAAGAACCCCTCTTTTTTGTAAGGTGTGATGGTCAGAACAGGTGAAAGTAAATGTGTTCCCCTACTAACACATCTTTCCAGTGTTACCTGAGTTCAAAGCTACCTTTTCTAACAGAGAGCAGGAAAAGATGGGGTGATCTTTGAGATCAGCTATAAAAAGATGCACTCCTGTCCCATGGGAAAGAATGTCATAAGGAAAGCTCAAGTTCTCACCTGCCTAAACTCTCTGCAAAAAGGGCAAGTTTGTGACCATTAGGCTGCTTTTCCCTTTCAGATCAAGCACTGGAAGCAACTGGAATTGCAATTTCAGGGCAGTTAAGGAAAAGAAGATGTAAACTTACTGGGGATTGGGCTAGTGCATCTCACTTCTTCTACAAAGGAAGGTAAACGACATAAGCCTGCAAAATACAGTCAAGTAGATCACAAAGCATCAGTCTAGCATTTGACTTGCTTTAACTCCATGTAAGGGAAAATCTTACTCCTAAAATTGGACTTTCACATATGCAATTCAATGCACAGCTGCTTAAATCATGCATGCAATCATGCATGCAAGTATGTTTCTCCTACTTTTTCAGTCTTTTTTCCTTTGCAGATCTACATATGCTCTTTTAAACTTGTCAACAGCATTATTAATTAAGCTGTACCAAAGCTGGATACAGCCTTCAATTATATCTTAAAGAGTAAGATGATAAAGGGAGTTATGAGTTAACAGAATTTGCATTGCTGCATATTCATTGCTGGTAAAGCAGCATGAGTTACTGGGGTTGGGGGGGTGGGGGAGGTGAGGTGGGGTGGGGAAGGATTGGCTTTCAAATCTCTCTTATTTTATTGGAGATGCAGTTAGAGGTACCAAGGAATCTCAATTTCCTTCTGTTTG
>NW_010244124.1:0-17858 GCF_000690775.1 Eurypyga helias
ATGATTCTATGATTCTAAGATGTAATCAGTGACTGTAAGACAAATAAGTTTTTAAAAGAGATAAAAGAGATCACAAATCTCCCAAAGAGATTTTCTGTTAAGGAAGTATGTGTTGTCAGCTTCATAAGCCATATAACTAAACCAGCCTTTTTTACCCACTGTGTCCCTTGCAAGGAGAGCAGCAAAATAGGTCTTAAGTTTTTCAAATATGAAGTGTTTGGGTTTTTTCTACAAGCACCTACAAAAAACCTTTGAATCTTAACCAAGACACTTATAATTGGGTAAATTTCTGAAGATGATCTGTCAAACATGTTCAAGAGCATAGTAGCACTTATAAGAGATGACAAATACATTTTAAAGTGTGTGATTAGAGATATCATATACCTTAATGTAAATATTTCTAACAATAATCACTTAGGTAAGTTATTAGAAAATTAAGTAGGTTTTATTTAATGCAGAAAGGTTAAATATGATTGCTACTAATAGGACAGACTTCCACATAGAAAAATACTGCTACTGATTAAAGAAATTACATATCAATGCTTAATCAGTTTCCTTACTTAGCTCATAGGAAACAAAACAGACAATTTGAAAAGATCTTCAGAAGAAAAGGAAACATCTTGGTTTTGTCATTTTCACTTCTTAGCAATCATATAAGGAGAAAAAAAAAATCCATCAGATGGATAGCTGAAGCTAACTATTTTGGAAAGCAACACAGATTTCTTCTTATGGTTTGAAACAAATCAACAGCTTGCTTCTGAAAGACAAAAGTCATATGTCTGCTTACTCTATTCTTTAGCTGATTTTATCCTGAATTGAAGCTTATCTGATCAAGTCAATAAAATGGTGCAAAACTAACCCAGGAAAAAGCGCTCTTCTGTTTTATGGAGTGGGTGTTTGTTTCTTTGTCAATCTAGCAAATTTAATTTACTACTATATGTTCAGATAAGCATCAGAATATATAAGACACAGAGTAGGAAACAAATATCTGCAAACCAGAATTTGGGAATAAGACCTTTTGATGGAATTAAGCTGTCCATTCAGCTGTAATAGGAAATGGCATAGAGAAAACATAGTCTTCTTTCTCATTGGTTTATGGAAGTAAGAATTATAAACCCCTCCTAGACTAAGATCACTGTTTTTTTTGTTCCTGTTCTAAACTTGTAGAGGCAAATTAGCTCTGATAAGTACTGGAAGAACCAACCAAATTACTAAGCTTCAGAGGAAGTAATATTTTAGTACAAATATCTCTCTCACCAGGAAATTAATGTGCATAGGCAACAAACAACTATTAGCACAAACATGGGTCTATATTTAATTTGTTATTCTTAATTTATTGGTAAAGAAATGCCTTTTGAATGAAAGAGGTTAGCAATTTTTAAACAAGTAATTGTTTCAATTATGTATATCTGGACTCATGAGCAAGCCTAAAGCATAGAAGATGAATAGGCAGCTTCAGTTCTAACTTAGAAAGATAGTTATTAATTGATGGGCTAGTCAAAGAACAATTAATTTAATGGGTAACTGGTTTTAATGTTTAGGGATGTGGGGTATCTTTGTGTTGGAGTTGATTTTAGATTGGGTTTTTAATTCACCTCCTGCTTTTGATGAGAACTAATGTAATTTACTTGTATTTATTCAGATTACCCAAATTATAATTTGTATTACAGATCAAAGTAGCAGGGTTCACTACAAAATCTGCCATACTATATGTCGAGTCATTTCCAAGCCTTATCCATAAATAACTAGCACAATCTCTGTTAGACCTTATTACAGATAGGAATAGGATAAAGAACATGAATGCTGATGGTGGTGTTTGTTCTACTGTTCTTTCTTTCAATAATACCTTTAGTGCCAAGGTTTTTGCCAGCCTTGCTCAGGAAGCATAATGCATTGAGCCCTGGCCCCTTAAAATAAGATGGATATTGATGAGTTTGACGGAGTCCAGAGGAGAGCCATGGGGATGATCAGAGGTCTGGAGTACCTCTCCTATGAAGAAAACTTGAGAGTTGGTCTTGTTCAGCCTGGAGAAGAGAAGGATCTCGGGAGACCTTATTGCAGCCTTCCAGTACCTGAAGGGGCTACAAGGAAGCTGGGAGGGGACTTTCTTCTACAAGGGCAGGTAGTGACAGGACAAGGGGTAACAGGTTTAAACTGAAAGTGGGGAGGTTTAGATAGGACATCAGGAAAAATATTCTTCATGGAGAGGGTGGTGAGGCAGTGGAACAGGTTATGCAGAGCAGCTGTGGATGCCCCACCCATGGAAGTATTCAAGGCCAGGCTGGATGAGGCTTTGAGCAACCTGGTCTAGTGGAAGGTGTCCCTGCCCATGGCAGGGGGGTTGGAACTAGATGGTCTTTAAGGTCCCTTCCAACCTAAACCATTCTATGATGCTATGAATTGATGAAAAATGTAGTTTGTCTTCTATATGTGTTTGCTATTGGATCTTATAAGACAGCAAGTCTGACATTACCACATGGCACAATTTAGTTAGTGTGAAACTTACTTGTACGTAGGTTTCTGAAAGTGGTAGTTTCATTTCACTTTCTGTGTGGACTTAAATGGGTTACAGCTCATTCATCTGTTGCTCCTATTCACATGGATTGAAAAGGACATTGACAAGTCTGAAGTCTGTGACAGCTTTAGCATTTTCTTATGATTCACTAAAGCTTGTTCAAATGCAGTCATTGCAGGAAAAATATGTGGTCTTTAAAAACTTGCATCTGCAATGTGTGTCCTTTTCAGTGTTATTGTAGTATTCTTTTAGGAATTAATGAAATGAAGCAATGAAGATTCATGATCTCTACTCAGTAACATTTAAAAAATTATACATATTAAATTTATATACATTAATGCTAATACTTATTTCTCATACCATGACGTAAGTTCTGGCTTTGACCAAACGAGAACAAAGCCAGTCAAGCTGTAAAAAAAGAAAAGCTTAACAGTTATTATGCTTTCTTCTTATGTTTTATGAAAGTAACTTATACTACATCATATTTCATATATTTTTAAACTTGTTTTCTGAAGGTATGCAATTTTCTGAGATCTTGAAATACCAATCTTCCTTTGCTACTTCAGACTTCTGAAGCACACAGTTATCTGTTAACCTTTGCTCTTTCATGGATCATTTTTGTTCCATAGATATTCATTCAGGAACTCATACAGTGTGTGAGGCCTGATTTTTATAGAAGGTTGGGTTACATCTTGTAAGTCTTCTGAGTCATGAAACACTGCAATGAAAGACAGTTTGAAAAGGGAGTGCAAAGGTTGCTGAATAGAAGTATCACATATTTTCAAATGCATAGATTTTGATAAAATTCTTATGTGCTTAGAATGATAATGCTTTTTAAGGGTGATGTCTTGTAAATCGTTCCATTTTTGCACAATAAAGTTTTTTGCTGTACATTGAATTATGATGTAGGTATTTTTTTGCCTACTATTTGATAATTCACTTCATTTATACCATAAATTGTTATTTTAAATTTAGCACTTCCGTAGCAAAACTGTACCTCAAGCCAAGTATTGCCCCAAAATTCTGCAATCTGTGTGGCCTGCTAGTGTCTTGGGCTGTCTGTACATGCACTTGTGCATTGGTTTTGGCTGGGATAGAGTTAATTTTCTTCACAGTAGTTCCTATGATGCTATGTTTTGGATTTGTGGTGAAAACAGTGTTGATATCACAGGGATGTTTTTGTTATTGCTGAGCAGTGCTTAGACAGTGTCAAGACCTTTTCTGTTTCTCATACTGCCACACCAGTGCTGGGGATGCACAAGCAATTGGGAGGGAGCACAGCTGGGACAGCTGACCCCAACTGACTAAAGGGAAATTCCAGACCATAATGACATCATGCTCAGCAATAAAAGCTGTATAGAAGAAGGAGGAAGGGAGGACATTTGGAGTTACAATGTTTGTCTTCTTAAGTAAATGTTAATGTGTGATGAAGCCCTGATTTACTACAGGGTTACAGGCTTCCATGCATAATCTGCCCTTCACTAATTGCTGACCTAGTGTCAATATGCTTTGAGCAACCTGGTCTAGTGCAAGGTGTCCCTGCCCATGGCAGGGGGGTTGGAACTAGATGATCTTTAAGGTCCCTTCCAACCCTAACCATTCTATGATTCTATGATTCTATGAATATATCATGATGATGTCAAGCGAAAGGAAAAGTGAGCTGCCCCTCATAAAAGGCCCAAGCAGTTGTGGAGAGTGTCCCTGCCCATGACAGAGGGGTTGGAACTAGATGATCTTTAAGGTCCCTTCCAACCCAAAACATTCTATGATTCTACTTTGTGTGTGGATAGATATTTTCTGTCTTTCTGGGTAAAGCACAACTTCTTCTGAAGGTACATTTTTCCAGGGTTTAAAAGGTTTTTTTAAAAGTCATGTGTGTGCTGGGGAAGGGTTGGCCATTTGACTTCATATTTAGCATAGGCCACTGTTGTTCTGATGGAACTTCTGTAGCCTGTAAGATTTCCCAGAACAACTGTGATTTGTTAGTCTTTTCCTTTTTATCTGAAAAATATTTTTTTTTTTAAATCACTTCCCAGGTGTTATATTGCCAATTAATCCCATGCATTCCTTTATACCAGTGACAGTATTAAATGCTTATTTTTATGTCTCTCATGTTTCAGTGTATGTGCAGAGTGTTGGTGTTCTGATTTCAGAGATGAACTATATGGTTTGGTTTTATTTACAAATACTTTATACGTAAATTTTTAATACAGACAAATACAGACACATAAGCAAATTCTGATCAAAATAATGAAAAAGAAATCCTCCAGGGCAGCAAACAGAAATACTAGCATAATAAAATACAGAAGGCAAAATGAGTGGAGGAGTAAAGCATAATACCTAAGGGTGGTTGCAGTATGCTAAATCTGATTACTTAAAATGAAATAAGGACATTGAGAAAGCTAACCTAAAAGCACAGAGATAATGAAATTTTGAGCTTCTCAAATAGGAACAGTGTGCATTCAGCTCTTAGGAAAAAACTTTATGCAGTCTTTTTAGTAGCAAATAGGATTCAGCACTACCTAGTAAAAGTTTTCATCAGCAATGTTAGGTCAACTATAGCTTCTTTAGTGGTAATGAGCAGAAAAATTGTTTTCTAATACAAAATTGTTTTCTAATGTAAAGAGCCAAGAAATCTATAAACAAAGTAAAAACGCATACTAGGAATTACAGCTAGATTTGTTTCTCCTACAATTTTTTATGCTTAACTATGTTCACTTGCATAGAAAAAAAAAATGCTGGCACATGTGAGTGGAAATGGCTACAGTAACTGGGTTATCTTCAAGACAGAACTTTAACATTAAGGTAAAAGTCTTTCTCTGCAAGCTTATACCACAAGCCTGCAAGCACATACATAAGTATATACACACATATTTTGACTAATTTCCTATTTTATCTATAGATTTAAAAGTATTTCTATTATCTAGTATGGAAATAACTGAAAGACTTTGTCATATAATACCAGTGCACAGTACATAGGCTTGTTGGCTTCCCTAATGTGCTGGTTTCAGGCAGGAACAAGCTCCTTTACTTCACAGTGCTGTCAGCTAGCCCAAAGCAGCTGAGGGAGTATTTCATTCCATGGTATGTCAGGCTCAGTGCACATGTGCAGTGCTGAGGTGGGAAGCAGCCTGGGGCAAGGTGTCATTAAGGTTCTGGGCTAGCTTAATAGTTGGGTCATTAGCTCCTTTTTTAGCCCTTGGCCCAGTTGTTAGCAGTGGAGTAGGTTCATTTGTTAGTGGGTTGGGAAATTGGCTGGTTTTCTCCCTGCACTCTGGTTCTCAGGCAGGGACTGCTCACTGCTCTGGGACCTGGCTCACCACGTCGGTTGGTAGGTGGTGAGCTGTTGTATCATATGTTCTATTTTCTATTATCTTAATTACATATTAGTAGTAGTATTGTTAGTATCATTATAATTTTTATTTATAGTATTAAATAGTTCTTATCTCAACTTTACAAGCTTTCCTTGTCTTTTCCTCTGATTCTCTTCCTGCATTGGGATGGGAGGTGGAGGGGATGTGAGTGAGTGTCTGCATGGTACTTAATTGCCAGATAGGGTTAAACCACAACAGTTCTTTTTGGTGCCCAATGTGGGACTTGAATGAGTTGAGATAAGGGTAGATCTGAATAGTGTGTGATAAATATTTGTTATAGTGATGTGGTGGTGGCTTATCAAGGTGTTGAGTTCAGGGCTCCTTACGTTGCTAATAGAACGGTGGGATCCGCTGCCTTACGTGTTACTTATTAACCTGATTTTATATGCTGGAACTGGGTTGAAGGTTTTGGTTAGGCTGGTCAGTGTATTACTGATTTTGGGAGGAATCCTATATCTTTATCTGTATTTAATATTGTCAGCCTCCTGGTACTGTCAGAGTTATCTCCTGGAGGCTTTCCATAATTACACCTTTCCCTGTTTCTTCTCAGGAACTCAGCCTAAAAAGAAGAGATTATTCGTTGCTCTGGTGGATGTGAAGAAATTATTCTGATTTTTACCTTCTTCCCTCAGGCCAATGGCAGAAGTGTAATAGTATTTTGGAAATTTTTCATGGGATTGGGGTGACCTATGGCTAGGGATCAGCACGTTTATGAATGTTCTTGAGATCTTGTGTAAAGTTAAAGAAATGTTTGGAAATGCTGCTCCATCTGCTACTGCTGCTTGGCCGAGAGGCAGGATCTGTGCAGCCACCCAAATTGCCCTACTGCAAAGGAGGACGGCATGGACGCACATGGCAGGCAGGGTGGCAGCCCAAGCCCATGCACCTGTAACTATGGCTATGCCACCTCCCACCACAGCCATGTCATCTCCCATCAAAGCTACACCACCACCCACAATGGCAAGTCCAGCTCCCACCACAGCTCCACACCCAGAAACCCCCCTGTGCCAGTGTCATTTTCAGTGTCAACTGATGCCAGTGTTGGTTGCCCTTGTACAGAAGAAGAAATGGACATGCTAATCAGTCCATCTGGTAGAAGATAAGGAGGTAGCAGGGCCATCCCAAGAGACAGAGATGAATAAGAGGGAGAGAGAAGCAGGGCCATCCCTAAAGTCAGAGACAGAGGATGAAACAATAGCAATCACTCGATCTTTATCCATGAGGGAGTTACAGGATCTCCATATAGACTTTAGCCATTCTCCAGGCGAACATATCACCTAGCTGTTCCCCTGCTGGGATAACAGGGCCAATTGCATGGAGTTAGAGGTCAGAGAAGCCATGCAGTTGGGATCACTTGCTAGAGAAAAGGGTATTAACAAAGTGATTGGAAGAAGGACACAAAATGTAGGTCTCTGGAGATGACTCCTGACAGGTGTGAAGGAAAGGTATCCTTTTAAGGAAGGTGTGCCACATCACCCAGGCAAATGGACTACCATGCAGAAAGATATCCGGTACCTGAGGGAACTAGTTGTCCTAGAGGTAGTTTATCATGACCCCAACAATGCATGGGTAGCCACAGATCCAGATGAAATTCAGTGCAGAACTCCCCTGTCCTGTTGAGGAAAGGAAGTGAGACAGTAGCTGGATGTGGATCATGCATCTGGCCAATGTCAAAACACTATGATTTGTTAGAACTTATACTACTATGAATACTGCATTAAAATATTTGCTAAATTATTTGATCATCTTTTACTTTGTACAACTTCACAGTCAGTATTTAAAAAGTCTCCATAAATCAAGAATCTGAAGACTCTAATATGAACTGTTTGGGCAAATTTTTATGATGAATCATAAGATTTATACTAGGAGCTCACATTATGTTTTTATCATCAGCTTTAGTAACAGTGTTATGTAAAATTATGTATTCTCTACTTCGGGGGATTCACTTACCCATGTTTCCTGAAATTACTTCAATTGCAACTTAATTACTTTTTTCTAAGATCATTTCTCTAGGTAGCTTTTTAATTCCCATGTGGCTCATTAGATTAACCCAATCTGAAAATTCATAGACCCTTAATTTCCCTCAGCAGGATAAATAGAAAATATTTACCTCATTAAAAAAAAAAAAGGTGATGAGAGCTCTCCTGTGCTTTTATGAGAAGATGTCCTTGCCCTTAATTTTTTCCTCAAACTAGATAAAATTCATATAAAGGTCAAATGAAAAAATAATTCAAACACCACTTTTGGACTTGGTATTCAATTGTCTTTCAGAACTGACTGCTGAGCCAAAATAAATTTTACCATCTACTACAGATAAATCGGTGATGCAATATATAACAAGTGCTTTCACTAGGGTATTAATGTCCAGTTTACCCCAATGGACTAAACTAATGCAAATTATAACTTTTCACTGTTAGTTCAATATGGTATGTTCCAAGCAGACTTAAAAAAAACAACCAAATTGACTTGGCAATGAAAATCCCTTCTAAAAATCTAGGATAAAATACACAGACATTCCTTCTGTTATGTAGACAAAGTATTCACAGCTCCAGTAATGTTTCATGCTCTTTGTTTTTTTGTTAAAAATAGAGGGAAAGGAAAAAGGTTATTTGTAAATGAAATAAGTCTTTTTTTGTCAAAACTCTCCAGAACATCATAGAATCATAGAATGGTTTGGCTTGGAAGGGACCTGAAAGATGATATCGCTCCAACCTCCCTGACACGAAAAGGGACACCTTCCACTAGTGCAGTTGCTTAAAGTTTCATCCAGCCTGGCCTTGACCACTTCCAGGGATGGGGCATTCTCCCCAGAGCTTTCTCTTCTCCAGGCTGAACAAGGCCAATCCTCTCAGCCAGTCCCCATAGGAGAGGTACTCCAGCCCTCTGATCATCCTTGTGGCCCTCCTCTGGACTTTATCCAACCGGTCAATATCCTTCTGATGTTGAGGGCTTCACAGCTGGACACAGCACTCCAGGTGGGGTCTCACGAGAGCAGAGTAGATGGGGAAAATCACCTCCCTCAACCTGCTGGCCATGCTTCTCCTGATACAGCCCAGGATACGATTCGCCTTCTGGGCTGCCAGCGCACACTGCCGGCTTATGTTCAGCTTTTCATCCGCTATTATCCCCAAGTTCTTCTCCTCAGGTCTGCTCTCTATCCATTCTCCACCCAGACTATACTTGTGCTTGGGATTGCCCCCACCCAGGTGCAGGATCTTGCACTTGGCCTCGTTGAACTCCATGAGGTTGGCAGTGGCCCACCTCTCCAGCCTGTCCAGGTCCCTCTGGATGGCATCCCTTCCCTCCAGCGTGTCGACAGCACCACACAGCTTGGTGTCGTTGGCAAACTTGCTGAGTTTGTACATGATCCCACCGTCCATGTCACTGACAAAGATTTTAAACACTGGTCCCAATACCGACCTCTGAGGAACACTGCTCATCACTGGTCTCCACTCAGACACTGAGCTGTTGACCACAACTGTCTGAGTGCGACCATCCAACCAGTTCCTCATCCAGCATGTGGTCCATCCATCAAATCCATGCCTCTCCAATTTAGAGACAAAGACATTGTGCAGGACTGTATCAAAGGATTTGCACAAGTCCAGGTAGATGACATCCGTTGCCTGTCCTTTATCCACCAAGGTCGTGACTCCATAGTAGAAGGCCTAATAAAATCTATTTCCTCTAAATAATTACACCCTACTGATATCCAACAAACCATGAAACAACAAAACATTTTTTTTCATGCATTACAATTAAGACATCTCACCTGATTGCTATCAGAGGTTATCGTAACTATTAGTTCAAAAGCAACTATCTAACTGAGGAAGTCTCCTTGACAGCATATGGCACATACACAAAAGTAGGAAAAAAGAAATCTGAGGAGTCATTAAAGTCTCAAGAAATTCAAAGTAAATCTAAGAAATCTGATTGAGGGAAAAAAAGTTTTTAAAGTGATATAATCTTTGATTCTCTGTACCACTATTCTATTGTCAATTTTCTTATAAAAGCACATGCTAACATCCTTGTCCCAGATGAGAGTCAAACTGTGCTTCAGTGAAAACATTACTTCAGTGATTCCTTTAATATGGAAACAGTGGATACAAATAATCAATACGGGTTGATATCACCTTGTGTATATGGGGAAGTTCTCAACACCATTAATTTAAAATTGGAAACACAGAAACGCAAACAAAGTGGATTTATTTGTCTAAGCTCAGGGAGAGTATCTATGGAAGAGACTGTTCTTGACTATTAGACTATCCTTTCTCTATGATGTTCATCAGAAAATCATTGTGTTTAAGACTCCCTTTCACGTACAGCATCTAAATATTAGCATAGTATTCCCCAGATTTTTTTTCAATTTCAGTGATAGTATTCACATATGTGCCTCTTCCTCATTATTGAAAATGCTAAAGATACATGACTCTTACATTCACAGAAGAGATAAATTCAGCCTTTGTGACTTTCTACTCTTTCCTCAAACTTTTCCTGTCTGTTACAATAAAGATTAACTTTACCAAAAGATAGAAAATATTGAGGTAAACACAAAAATCATGTGAAGCTCTGTTTAAAATTTTTATTTTCATTTATACTCTGAAATATTCTGTGACATAAAGATGGGAAATTATTTTTGTCAATAAGAACTGTAAAGAAACACTTGTTTTCTAAAGCCATCATTTAAAATAATCATTAAGCCATATTTCCAGTGTCTTATTAATAATACAGAATTGTGTTTGTTAATAATTTACACAGAGACTTGACAGCTTTTCCCCAAGTAGATCAGTCACTATTGCTGCCAAAACAATGTAACTCAAAACTTGTAGCATTTTTTTTTTTTTGCTGTGTTTAGGGAGAAAGGAGGCAGTGATGTTCACCACAATTATATTTACATGAGCAGAGGAAAAAGGATGCTATCCAGTATTTGTCTACACACATGAACAAAGGAATAATAGTATTATAAATGAAAAATGTAGTTTATGATCAGGAAACATTTGTTGTATGGTATTTGCATTATTTGCCTGTATGTAACTCCAACACTCAAAAATCAGCTATGAGTTTTAAAGATTTATATTAATTTCTCATTTCTATTACACATTTATTTAAAAGAAGAACAAAACGCACAAACCAAATTTTAAAATAACTTTATATCTTGAAGACAAAACCAAACACACAAACACACATACATTCTGCAGAGAAAAGGATAGTGCAAATTTTCCAGAAAATTTCTATATGCACCTCAAGTATGGTGTAACCACACAGCAGTTTCCCTAGTCTTCCCTTAACTCAGGCATAAAGGAGAGCAGAGACAAAACTCTTCTTTGTCCATTGCATTCAAGAATTTCACTGTTTCCTTCTGGTCTTTCCCTGCCCTGTCACCAACACCTGTTTTATTGTGTCTGTAGATAATTTGAATAATAATCTACCTCCATAAAGTGTTAAATAAAGATGCCGAGCTTCAGATTTCCCTTAAATAAGTAAACTTAGATAAAATACACAGAAGCAGCTCTCTATAGAATTAATTAATTAAAAAAAGAGACATCTGATTATGCTATTGTTGCGTTAAGAGTAGTAATTTGGCAGGAGATAAACCCCCTTGCTTTCCAGCTTATCCTCAGATATCAGAGGGGCTGGGGACGGCTAGGTTTAAATCCTGAATAATGCCCAATTGGACACTGTGAGTCTGGTATCTCAGATTCACTCAGCAGTGGGCTGTATTCCCATCCAGCCACACCCTACAGGCTGACACGGCACCCAGTGAAACGGTGCGACTGGATACGTGAAACAGTGCAGTTTATTTAAAGCAACAGTACAGGTTCTTTGTGGATTGCCGGTGATGAATACACTGTCTGCAGGGTGTGTATACACAGATGTTAAGATTAAAAATTACTGAAGCACTAATTTAAAGAAAAGAGCAACTCTATAGAGATTCCTAAGTTTCAGATCTTACACAAAGGCATCCCTATGGGGGGGAAGAAAGGTTCAGCCCGTCGACTGATCCCATAAGTCAGAGGTCCTGCCACGATGATGTCTTCCCTGACTTGTCCACGATGGTGTCTTCCCTAACACCCCTCTTTTCTTAGGCTACTTTTATATTGTTTTTTACCTTCAAGGTGGAGTTTGAGTGGGCATAGTCATACATACCTTTGTTTAGGATTGGTGTAAAGTTTTCTCGCTTCGGTTTAAAGGTATAAATTACCTAAAATTCAGAGCGCATGCTCAGTGAGGGGTGGTCTCACCTTGGAGGCGGGTAGCCTTCGGGATGGAGGTGTGTTTTGGTATTGTAATGACATTATAATGAGCAAAGTTTGCACAAGGACAGCAGTTCATCAAAAGGATGGCAGACTGTTGGCTCAGGGTAGCGAAAGTACAGCTTGTCAGTGTCTGAAGTATCAGTAAGTCCCCATTTCTGCACCTGTTTTCACAGAGTCTGACACAGAATCTACACTCCGTCCCACACTCTGTGTACCTTCCCAGGTGGGAGGTTGTGTTGCTTAGGGAACCATTGTGGAAGGGATGCCATGCGTATCAGCTGCACACCACCCTGGAGGCCTCCTTAATAGCTTTCCTTAGTATGCGAACAATGCTGTATTTTTAATATGAGTTTAAATTACCTCCAGTGATTATCCTACAGCTATGTATGTGGAATCTAGTAGAGACATTTTCCTCATCTCTCATTCACTGGCCCAGTTCAGGAATATAACTCATCAGCTTCATTCTTAATTTCACATGTTGTTCATGTCATTTATAAAGAACTGAGATTGAGTACTGAAATAAAAATTTAAACAACCTTTTAGTTAGCCAAGTCAAATACATCAAGATAAATATGTCAAAACCAAAAATACCACTGCGGTCCTTTAAGCCACCCATTATCCTTTCTTCCTTTGCATTCCTCCTATAAAAGGTGCTAGGTACTATATCCTAAATGGTTTTCTTTGTTTATTCTAACTCTATGAATAATGCAGATTTTTCTCTTGTAAGTAGCACCACAAAGACAACTCTGTACACTTATGTACAACTCTGTACTTAAATAGTCTATAAAAGAAACACTTCCTTTTGATGCCTAAGTGGACCCAGGAAGCCTGTCACTACAGTTCACCAACACAGTTCTGTGTCTGACAACTGGCAGAGCAAAAACTCCAATGGAAAAAAGTAATACTTAAGAAAATTGTAAGCAAAAATGTTGGATACATTTAACATAATATGAAATCTTTAGGAGATATATGCTCCCTTCTTCCAAAAGAAAGGTTTGAAAATATGTTATCAACAGGTAATGATAATAAATAAATATTTTCACGTATAGCTCATGTATAAAATTAAAATAAAAGTAACAATATAAACATGTAAGCATGATAGCGCAACTCCAAACTACTAAATATTCCTAAAGCCAGAAGTTATAATTAACATTAGATATGAATTTGTCCATAATCGTCTCTTAATTTGCATTTTATTACTCCAAACTGCGTTTCACTAGTTTTCAGGTCTGCTGGTAAGGCACTATCATAAAAGGTATAGATTTTGATTTTGGTAGCTGTTTTTTTCCTTTGTAGCTGTGTATGGATTAAGGGATGAAAAATGAAGTGTAAAAGAAGGATATCTTGCAGCTAGGTAAACAGTGATCTCTTTTTAATAACCTAATTTCAACTGTGTAATCCCCATTCTGATCACTTTCCAGAATTATTCTAGTGAAGAAAGTTTACTGACAGGACTATCGTGAAATACAACTGCAAGACAAATTTCAAAGTCAAAACTGACATCTCTGCCAGTAAGATTATCCCTACATTTATGTTTAGCCAGTACTAAAAAAGATGCATATTATGATCAGATTTGTAATCTAAGTCACTCATACGTCACAATATAATCATTAGATTTACAAAGTTTGCAAACAATCCACAAAACTGTAATGCAGTTTCAAATATTAAAAATACTTATTCTGTCTTTTTTTTTTTTCCCCTGTATGATTAGTATTAAGTAAGGAGGAATACAGTTTCTTTCATTTAAAGCTCCATTTCACAATTAAGGAAACTAGCCAGCTTATAAAACACATATTGCTCTGCTTACATAATGTATCTTACAGCTTTTCATATGTATCAATGAGATATGTTTTTATTTAATCTACTTATTCTTCCCTTTAATCAACATCACCATTTTACAAGCAAGTTCATTTCACCTTCTACAGTTGGCCAACAGATCCCATGAAATGATCACATTTCCAATTGCTTAAAAATTCACCCCACTTCCATTTTTTTTTTGTGTGTCTTTTTTTTTTGTCAGAGGATAATTATTCAAATAATTTGATGGGATAAAACTATGATCAACAGTTATAGTAAATGGTCTGAACCTTTCTGGAGAAAACTAGATGCCTGGAAGCATATTAGATATGGAAGTATGAGCAGGGCTCTGAGAAATGGTGGTGGTAAGGAAAGCGAGATAGCTAACAAAGATTTTGGGATAAGAGAAAAGAGAAAGCTGAGAATTAATAATAAGTATATTTGATGAATACTACTTTAATGTTTCTATGTTACTTTAATCACCCATTCTTAAGTTGTATTTTTATAAATACATAAAAGATAAACATGAAGAAAAAATTGGAAGTCCAACTTCTAAAAGACTGCAAAACAATAAGAAATCCTTTTAAAGTACATGTCAGAGCACAGGTGGCCCTTGAGAAGTTGTCTTAAATTTAAACCTTGCTGATAAAGGATGTTCAATGGAAACTAGTGAGAATTGTAATAAATCATAAGGATCAGAAGATGTCCTAGTCTCAGGCAGTGATGAGCTGCTCTCCTAGGGACAGTCTACATTTTGTTTCACTCCATAATACATCAAGCTGAGTGGTTGGTGTCACCCCAGTACCAGCGGCACTGTGAGATGGCAGGACAGGGTGGGGGAGGGATTTGCAAGGCAGGCGTGACCCGGAAGGTGTGGGAGGGTCGGCAGCACGGTCTTTGTTCAGATCTCATGGTGGGCGATTAGTGGAGAAGGAGCATGTTTTCTCAGGCATCTTGATCTAGGAATCAGGGTTTGAAAGTTTTGGTTTTACTCTCGTCTACTCTCATCTCCCAGGCTGATTGAGGGGTATTTTTCTCCCTCCATTTTGTTGTTTTTCTTTCTCAGTTGTTTTTTTTTTGTTTGTTTGGGTTTTTTTTAATTTATTTTCTGCGTGGTCTGGGACCTGGTTGTGTCTGTCCATGGGTGGTGAAATCCTGTATAATTTGGTCTATTTTTCTGTTCTTTTAATTATTTATTAGCAATAGGATTGTTAGTAACTCCATAAGTTTCATTTATATAATTAAACAGTTCTTACTTCAACTTCTACAAGCCTCCCTTGTTTTTCCTCCAACCCTTCCTCACTGGGAGTTGGAGGGGTGGAGTGGTAGAGCGACTAGTGGTGCTTAATTGTCAGACATGGCTAAACCACAACAGAATATAACCAGCAAAAGCTTCCAAAAGTCACCTTTATGAGACTTCAGCCATAAAGTCAAGTGTCTGTGCTAAGCACATGTGTAGGAATAATATGGAACTATTAAAATTACTGAGATAATGCTTCCTGACAGTACTGGACTCAAGGTAGGAAATATGTTGCCGAAACACAATGAATTTGCAAAGGGATCTCATAATATAGAAAATTCTGTAATGAAATAGAAAATCATTTTAGCGTAGGTAGAAGTGAAATGTCATACCTCCGAAATGAGAACCCTAATTTTATGTAACAGAAAATTGTCTCTGAGCTGGTGAATGCCACTCAGAAAGGAAAACTTAGGTAGAAGGTGAAAAAAAGTTAGACATCATCCAGAAAAGAAATGGAGGACAAAAGAGAAAACTGTGCATCACCTATTCCAGTTTTTGTGCTTCTGTCTCAAAAAACATATACAAAAACTGGGATATGGTCAAAGAAGGTAAAAGTAATTATCTCAGGTGTGCAATAGCTGAAGTTTGTGGAGCTGATAGGCTAGAGTGCTATGATTTAGAAAAACAAAGATTGACTAAGGCAGGAAGAGACAGCAGCCTAGAAAATGTAAGAACTGCAGGTGTTATTTTCCTCCCTTAATAGAAATACCAGATGATATTGCATGAATCCAAGAAGTAACATTCAAAATACACTGAAGAATGTGATGCTTCACACAGGATCTACTTAATCCATGAAACTCCCTACCATGAGATATTATGAATACTGAAGAACCGCAAAAGTAATTAGATATATCCATATAATAATTAAAAAAATATCAAGGTTTAATTACACATAGATAGCAGGTTTGGCTCAGGAAGTTCTTAATCTGAAAATCACTGGTGGCTGGAACAGTGTCATTGCATAATTTGATTTAGTGCTCTTTCCTAAATAACTATTTACTGTCAACTCTTGAAAATATTATTCAGGGCTTTTTGGACATCTGGTCTGAACTGATATGATTATGGGCTTATGTACCAGTAAAGGTAGAATGTGCCACCTCTTTTTAATTTTTTTGTTCTTATTTATTACAAAAAATATTACATACAACATTACAGTCTGTAACAAATCCTAATCTTTCTATTTAACCTCTGCTTCATTCAGAAAGCTGGATGGATGTCTGCAATTAAAGAAAAAATAATGTATGATCAGGTAGTTTATCCAATAATTTGTCCTATTTCTGCAACTATCATGGGTGTAGATGGATGGAAAGTTATTAGATTTCAAGTTATTTTGATTATTAGCAAGAATTGGCTTTGAATGTTTAATCTAATACTCTTTTAACAACATTTTTCATGTGTAATTATAACATACAAAAAATATATCCATGTAAGAAAGAAGTGAAGGGGAAAGCAATAGTGAGAGGAAAGTGGTGTTCTTACTCTGTATTATTCTCTTCAGATCAAAATATTAACTTGTAGAAAAAAGTTTTGTTACTTGGAAAGGGACTTTCTCTCAGTCAGCTGTGGTCTGCTAGATGTCCTACTACATTACTGTGGTGCCAAACCTGAGATCATACACACCCCTCTTCAGATTCGTTACTGCACTAATTAGGCTAGATAGCTGTAAGAATGGATGCTGTTCATAGCATAGGAGTAAGAGTAGGACTACTTACACTCATACATTTAGGTATCTTTGTAAATTAAAGTGCTGTAAGTTTATGTCATGGTTTAACCACAGATAATAACAGTCCCACACAGCTACTCGCTCACTCCCTCTCCCAGTGGGATGGGGGAGAGACTCAAGAGTAAAAGTGAGATAAGTCATGGGTTGAGATAAAGACAGTTTAATAGGTAAAGCATGATAATGTCACTAAAGCAAGGTCATATATGGGCTTCTGGGGGATAGAACCCTCTGAATCTTTTAGAAGCTTAATGGGAAGAAATTGCAGTGTAAAACACCTCTGTTTAAGGTAATGCTATTGATATAACAATTAAAGGCTTGGTTCAACATTAATGTCACTCTAGTTTTTCATCAGCATATCCCAGTGAAATCAATTGATTGAAGTTGATATATGTAATCTCCATTAGTTTAGAGTCATTTATTAAATAGTTTATTCTTTTTTTCTAGTGTAGAGAAAATTCAGTCATTTCTTCTATTTCTGCCAGTCTTATTAAAGCTCATTAACATTTTGTCAATAACAGGTTGCAAGTTTTAATTCTGTGCTTAAAATGAAGCAGTCCTTGAACATTTTTTGATTACAACTGTTTTTACCTGTGCTGGTTTTGGCTGGGATAGAGTTAATTTTCTTCATAATACTTAGTATGGGGCTGTGTTTTGGATTTGTGCTGAAAACAGTGTCAATAACACAGGCGTGTTTTAGTCATTGCTGAGCAGTGCTTACACAGTGTCATGGTATTTCTTCCTTCTCACTCCACCCCACCAGTGAATAGGCTGGGAGGGCACAAGAAGTTGGAAGGGGACACAGATATGATAGATGACCCCAGCTGATGAAAGGGATATTCCCTACCATATGATGTCATGCTCAGCATATAAATTTGGGGGGAGCTGGCTGAGCTTC
>NW_010244124.1:17870-29342 GCF_000690775.1 Eurypyga helias
TACACAATATACTTATTTTGTATATTCTTTTGTCATTGGTTTTATTTTCCATTTCTTTTCTGTTCCTATTAAACTGTCTTTATTTCAACCCATATGGTTGGTGTTTTTTTTCTGATTCTCTCTCCCATCCCATTGCATGGGGAGTGAACAAATAGCTGTGTGGTGTTTGGCTGCCTGATGGGTTAAACCACAACAGGCCAAGACTTAGGCTTGACAATAACTATTATTAATTTTACAAATCTTTTCTAAATAATGGAAATGAAATTGCCGTCATTTGTATAAGTGATACAAATTGCCTTGAGAAATCTGGATCAGCAAACTACATATGTCTTAGATGACTGCTCCCAAATAGTAATTTTTAGCCCATATCAGAAACACAGAAAGTATACTTTAAGAAAAATAAATTTTTCATCAAATAAAATTTTGAAAGAAAATTCTGGTCAGTTTTCTGGCCAAAACTCTTTACAATATCTCTGATTAAACTGTGTGGTAAAAACTGTCAGATGCTAAATTTTGAATAGAGACTGTCACAGGCAATATTACATGGACAAAGTTTGTACATGTATAGTGTAATAATAATTGGTTTTAAAAAGTGTAGTATTCATTACTGTAAAAACCAAACCCTATAATTAAAAATTAGTTTTCATCCTTTTTCTTATATGGCATACCTTTTTTACTCCTACTTATTTTCAATCCTTATTTTCAGCAACATGATCACTTTCATCTTCGTACAAATCTCAAATGGTATTTGCTTTATAATCTACTTAATTATTAGGTGAGATGTTTTTTCTTGGAATTTAGAATATATAAATGTTAATGTTCTCCTGATTTAATAATCCTACTCTTATTTTGTAAGTCTGAAGTTGAACAAGTTAGACATTCAAAGAAGAAAGGCCTGTAAAATTATGTTAGCCTTCTTTCATTGCCATTTTACCAGTGATTAGGAGATCAATCTTAATACAGTTTTGTAATACTGAATACCTGTATTCATATTGTAAGGTACCAGCAAGAATCAGTAGATGTAAATGTCCTTTCTGACATTTACATTTTGATTGTTATGATTTACATCTATAGTATACTTGTGCTTTTATTGTCTTAATTCGTTTAATTTAGAGCTTTTTTTTCTTTATGTATAAATTACTTGTAAGTGTAAGTGCATATGTATGGACTAATGAGCATAAAAATTATGCATAATACTACATGTAATTACGATGTAATTAAACTAAATTTTCTGACAGCATTTATTTATTATTTTGATAAGTGTTTGGGTTTTTTTACTCAGTCAATTTATTTTTTAATTTCAAGTACACTTTGAATGTGTATTTGGTTAGACTATGTTACTATGTTAGGTGGAGGGTATTACTGCTTCTCGCATCCCTAAATGAGCCTAGGTATTTCTCTGAACAACTTTAATTCATCCGCACTCAACTTAAATATAACTGCAGTTTTTAGAGAAATAAACAGCTGTCCCATTAGTAATGGAACTTCAAAAACATTTAAGGAATCTGAGATTAAACAAGCAGAAATATCAAACTACATATATTATTAAAATAAAGGGCTTTTGAAGTTATTCTGTCTGAAATGCTTGCTTCTCAAGGGACTGCTGGTGAAAAATATAAGTACAAACAATAACTTCTCAGTGTATCAAATATTCATTTTGAGTTTTTAAATTATTTTTATTTTTTTGTTTAATATTTTAACTTGACTAGCTGAAGCAATTAATATTCATCTCCTTTATGGGTTTTTTTGTGGTTTGTTTGTTTGTTTGTTTGTTTGTTTTTAATGTCTGATGGAACCAGATATCTGTTAACTTAGACTTTTATTTAGTTTTAAACAATTGACCTATTCTTACAGTATGATTACTGAATGATTCTGGGTTGCATCAATTCCACCAAGAATCTGTAAACATTTCTCCATTTTTTTTTTGTTCTGAAAAAGCCAGGAAATAGATCAGCTTCATTCCTTCAGAATGAGCTTGACACATATGCTGAGATGACTGAAGCTCAAAAATTCCTTCCCTGGAACTGATATAAACAGTACCACTGAAAAGGACAGCAAACAGTCATTAGATCATTGGAACTGATGTTAGTTTAAACAATCATATATGTTTAAATTTTTTACATCAATATTTAAAAAATTGCAATCTGTTCAAACAGTACTGAAAATAAAGTTCAAAAAATGTTTAAAATATTAGTACTTAGCATCATGTGAACTAGGATGTTGAAGAGATGGTGGCTTATATGTATATATACTTATATCTATTTACATACATATTTACATGCATATATATATGTAAAAACAAGTATCTATATACTTATATATAAGTATCTGTATATAAACTATGTGCCAAACATGAATTCATTCTGTGGCCAAAATTTTTAATTGGTCCTATATTCAATGTGAGTGGCTTACTCTCCTAATATAAACCCACACATAACCTAAACTAATGAATGAAAACTTAGTTTCTATGTTGATTAGATTTATAAATGTTGATGAGGGTATGATCTTAAACTTCTGTCTGAAAGTACCTTCCAGTAACAGAAGTACAATCTGTGGTTTTGTGTATTCTCTGTCACAACACTATGGTTAATTTTCTGTTAATTGTTACAGACCAAGAGGGGTCTATGAACATGTTTTATGTCTTGTTTCTTGAAACTCAAGTTTATGTATAAACAATAGTATTCATTTGTGAATAAATTTACAAAATAAAATTGGAATTTACAAGTTCAGCAGACCAAAAGAAATGTCATTAAAAATTTGTAAATTTGTTTTGTTTGTTTCAACCAGTTTTAAATCTGCCTTCTTTCATGAACTTCCTTGGAAAGGTTGTTATTCTTACCTACAAAATTAAGGTCCTTTTAGTTACAATATACGTGGAACTTAGGTTATTAAACCCTCTAAATGAAAACATTCCAACACCAAATACTCAACCTGGAATGGCAAATAGTTTGATTTTTACCTAACTAATACTGCATATGAAGTCAGGCTCACTGTAATAATATGAATTGCTAAGGAATTCTACAACTGTGAATTAACATAATTTTCCTCAAAAATTCTTTCTAAAACCAAACAACAAAAAACCTCCACATAAATAAAATATTTCAAGCACTAATCTTTTATTGTTCAAAATGTCAATTGTTAATCTGATTTTTATGAAAGTTTTTCAATAGCTTTTGATTGTTTTTACACAACAATTATGAAAATGCTGATAATGTTAGAAATACTTGTCTGAACTGGGAGTTTTCCACACAAGAATCATTCTTTGGTTATGAGCCAGACAGGACATTAAGAAGAGCCTGTAGTGATAGGACAAGGGGTAATGGGTACAAATTGAAATCAGGGAGGTTTAGATTAGATATCAGGAAGATATTCTTCATGGAGAGGGTGGTGAGGCACTGGAACAGGTTGCCCAGAGAAAATGTGGATGCCCCATCCCTGGATGTCTTCAAGGCCAGGCTGGATGTGGCTTAGAGCAACCTGGTCTAGTGGAAGGTGTCCCTGCCCATGGCAGGGGGGTTGGAACTAGATGATCTTTAAGGTCCCTTCCAACCCAAACCATTCTATGATCTATGATTCTATGAAATACTGTCTTCTACTCATCAACAAAGATTCATCACCTAAGCACCTGCTCAGGTTTGTTCTATTCTCCTACTCTCCTTATTTATTTATTTCCAAAAGGCCAAGACCAAAACATTCGGAGACCAAACTTGGTTGATAGGCATGATATTTTTCACAAAAATATTTAAAAAATTGCTGTGCTTGTCAGCTTTAGATTTTTATTTACATTTGAATTTCTTCTCAGCTGTCAGTTTAATTCACTCTTCTCTTTTCAGTGTTCTTGTGAAAGAGACTGTATTATCTAGGACTACACAAGCAATTCAGTTTTACTTCTGTAATCTAATGCAAAGGGTTTTGACTGGATGTTTGGCTGTAAAGAGTGTCTCTGGTTTTGGGTGTGGGTACCTGAATATGAAGGAACTTATATAATATTAGCTTTTTCTGTGTTTGTTTGGATATTTGGTTTCTGATCTCAATATAGGACACAATGCTATATCTGTTCTTACCAAATATGAGAGCTTATTTAATGAATGAAACATTTCAGATAGCTCCTTTGATCCAAAACTCTGATGAATTATTGTTTTGAAATTCAATAAATGTCACTGAAGTTTAAAGCTCGGACAAATACACAGAACAATTTACAGACGACAACAGAGTGTAAATGTGCAATACTTTCTAGTTTAAAAATACAGATAGGCCACATTCTTTAAATATTGCATAAATCATGTCAGTATATGTTTTTTTATGAATTTTATTAAAATTATTTCTGTGTAACCCTGTCTTTTAGAATTAAACACTTAAAAACAAGTCACATGAAAATATTCAGAAAGCAAGATCCTAAGCTACTTTTACCACAAGTTTTATACGAAAGGCTATTGAATAACAGTTAAAAAATTAGGTCCATAGATACCCAATTTTTTTTAGTAATTCTGTCTTTACATAATTCATAGTACTGTAACTCTTTCATCAATGTTTCCTTTAGATTTAGTTAAGCAAACTCCCCTATTCCCATTGTTATATGCCTTATTCAATTTACACTGAAATGCAAATTTACTCAAATACTGGTTGTTCCCATACACCAGTCCACTTGGGAAACCAAACCAAACCAAACCAAACCAAACCAAACCAACCAACCAACCAACCAAACAAACCCCAAAACCCAATCAGAAAAATAAAACCAACCAACCAACCAACCAAAACAAACAAAAACCAACCAAACCCACCCACCACCAAGAATGCTGTCCGATTGACTGAAATTATGAATATGTTAACTTAAGTGCTAAACTTATCACCAAGAGCTCTATGCAAAGGGGTACAAAAATAAGCCAATGTAGTGTGAAACAAAACAAATTCATCTGCTCTTCAATGTAGAAATCTGCTGACAGCACATAAGTCAGATCCTTCCTGCTATATTTTTTGCCACTTGGAAGTCTTTCTTTCTTAATATTCTAAAGTTGTCAAGATGTTTAAAGTTTCATATGCTCTGTTACATCTTTCCCTCACTAGTCTGACTGATCCCATCTCAGGACCAAAATTATCAACATACATGCATATATATGCGTATGTCCATGTAATGTATATACACATGTACACAAATCCAGAGTTGTCTTTTTTTTCCAATTTTATTAAAGATGACAGAGCTATGTTTTTTCGGTTATAATAAAATTTCTGATCATTAGGATATAAGTCATCAAGCTTATCAGAATGCTCAAGGTTTTCAGAGTGTTTGTCTACTTTCAGCACAAATGTGAGGTCACAAGTCAGCTTTCAGAATCAGAAGCCTCAAAATTTCCTGTTGGACACTTCTTCATAACTGTAGCAGAAGTGTTCAAAGTCTACATTCTTCCATCTCAATCATTCTGCATCCTTTGCCTGAAGAAAGATTCAGAGATTGAATGGAAGTCTTTGAGTAAAAAAAAGGAGACTCCATTCATTCTAGGGTGGTTGTGCTGGTAGTTTTATAAGTTTTGAACAAGATACCATACTTATATTTCTGTAGGCTGAGACAGCAAGTGGTAGCCTACCACCTTCATGTATTCATCAGTTTGTTTTCAGCTACTTCTCTATACAAATCAAAGAAGATGTACAAAGAGCAGAAAAGTTCTACATATATGTTTCTAAAGGCTTTTTAAAAATAAAACCTGACATGTTGACGTGAACAAGTGAATATTTGAGCTACAAAAGGTGAAAGTGTCCCACCATTAATTTAACATGGTCACAGATAAATTTGTGTTAAAATAAAGTGATTAAAAAAATTCCTTGTTTGAACATTATATTAAAAGGGCTTCAAAGACATTTTTTGAGGAAATCCAGTTGTATTGCTTTTCTTTTTGATAAAATTTGATAAGGTGATTTAGTGCCAAATTACATACTAGCCCTAAGCAAAATTATTGACACAGAGTGGCAGCTGAGAAATGAAAAGCTCTTTGATACGGTTTCCAAACCTCAGTCCAGGATTATTTGGAAATTTATTTTTTAATTCAGGTTTTTTTTTTTTTGCTGCCCTAGGGAGGTTATTTGCTCTACCTAAAGTAGCCTTCACTGCAATAGTGCTAACACAGCAGTATGTACTTCTGCTGAAATAGCCCCTGTCTATATTAAGGATTAACAGGATTCAGCTGATTCACTTGAAGACTTTGGTCTAACAAAATACAACTCCATTAATATCAGAGCTGGGCAATTCTTTTCATTAAACAAAATATTTGAAGATAAATATATATCTTGGCATTGCTGACTTTGAAGATAGATATAAGGTTTGTTGAAGAATTTCTATCTAGACCAAAAAAGGTAGGTAGTATTGAAACTATTCCATTTTTATTCAGAAGTTTTAATTATCCTAAGATTTTTAAACCTTTTTATTGTGTATATTTTCCTTTTTCTACCCTTCCCACTTTTACTGGCTATATATATGAAATCTCTGATTACTGCTTTAAAAAAAGAAAACTATTAGAAAGACTATGACTTTATAATTTCTCACCCAAGTGTCTGTAGTTAATTTAGGTTAATATACTGGATTATCACACAGAGGAAGGAACGAGAAAGTTTAATTGGCTTCAGCACTCACAAGGAAGTAATTACAGCAGGATCAGAATCCCACTGCTTTTGCTCAGCCTGTGATGAAATATCTTCATGGGGACACTTCATAGGTCATTTGTATTGCAATTTAACTTATAAAAGTGAGCCAAAATCATCTTAGATCTGATTGACTTATACTATCTACTCCAGAAAGGAAAACCATATTGTTATATCTCTCATGGGATTGTACATCTGATGGCCAGTCTTAATTATCCAGTATTATTCTTCTCCTCTGCAAACTGTAGGCTATCTGTAAGGCTCTGTGCCTGATATATGGGGAAAAATCAGTGAGCTAAGTGTTTCTTTTCTCCAAATTTTTAATTTGCAGTCCATCTCCATTACGTCTCAAAAAACTTCTGCATGAAGATCACGTTTCACTTACTCAATAAAAAAAACCCCCAAAACCAAAAAAACCCACCTTAAGTCTAAATGCAGATTGAGATGCTTTGAAGAGATAGAAAAATATGCATGAATTTATGTTTCATATATTGAAAACAAAGGAAAAATCATTAGCTAAAGATGATTTAGCTTCTAACTCTCACTCCATATAATAATGAATTACCTACACTGCTTGTCCGCTACACACTCATTTAGCAAGTGTTCTACAAAGTGTTTTCTGTTAGTTGCAAGATACTTCAGCTTAAAAGGAGACATAAAACATGGTTTAACCGACTTTTATAGCAACCTGAATGAAACTTTCTGAACCTTTGTGGATAATATTTTATAGAAAATGTATAACAATGGCTGCCTGTAAAGAAAAATGTTTGCAGGATATACAGAACACAGTAATTGTTTCAATTATGGAATATACAGTGGTGTGTTCCAACATTTGCAGATTGTAAATTTCAACATTATTCTGCCTGGCTTGTATTGTCTGCAGGACATAAAAGCTAAAGTAGACATCCAGAGTAAAGGGATGATGCCAGACCCAGCTAGAACATAGTTTTGAGAACAAAAATCAGATTTGGGAATGAATGTAATTTTTGAGCCTATTTTCTGTTTGCACTCTTTGAAAGTGCATAGTTAGAGAGGATCAAGTTCGGGAACACATGAGGAACCTGAAGGTTCTTAAGTCCATGCGACCTGATGAAATACATCTGTTGGTCCTAAAGGAACTGCAGCATGAGATTGCTAAACCTCTATCCATTCTTAAGTCCATGCGACCTGATGAAATACATCTGTTGGTCCTAAAGGAACTGCAGCATGAGATTGCTAAACCTCTATCCATCATTTTCAAGAAGTCATGGTAGTCTGGTGAAGTTCCCAGTGACCAGAAAAGGGGAAACATAAGCCTCATCTTTAAAAAGGGGAAAAAAGGAAGATCTGGGGAGCAGCAGGTCAGTCTCACCTCTCTGCCTGTCAAGAACATGGAGCAGATCCTACTGGAAACTATGCTACAGCACATGGAAAATGAGGAGGTGGTTGGTGACAGCCAACATGGTTTCACCAAGGGCAAATCATGCCTGACAATTTTGGTGGCCTTCTATGACAGGGTTACAACACTGGTGGATAAGGGAAGAGCAACTGATGTCATCTACCTGGACTTGTACAAAGCATTTGACAATGTCCCACACAACATCCTTTTTTCTAAATAGAAGAGGCACGAATTTGTCGGATGGAACACTTGGTGGATAAGAAATTTGCTTGATGGTCACACTCAAAGAGCTGTGGTCAATGGCTCAATGTTTAAGTGGTGTTCCTCAGTCAGTATTGGAACTGGTGCTCTTCAACAACTTTGTCAGTGACATGGACGGTGGGTTTGAGTGCACCCTCAGCAAGTTTGTTGATGACACCAAGATATATGATGCAGTTGACAGGCTGGAGGGAAGGGATGCCATCCAAGGGTCCTGGATAGGCTGGAGAGGTGGGCCTGTGCCAATCCCATGAAGTTCAACAGGAAAAAATGCATGGTCCTGCATATGGATTGGCGAAACCCCAAGCACAAGTACAGGCTGCATGGAGAATGGATTGAGAGCAGTCCTGAGGAGGAGGACTTGGGAGTATTGATGGATGAAAAGCTGGACATGAGCCAGCTGTGTGCGCTGGCAGCCCAGAAAACCAAATGTATCCTGGGCTCTATCAAGAGAAGTGTGGCCAACAGGTCAAGGGAGGTGATTTTCCCCCTCTACTCTGCTCTTGTGAGACCTCACTTGTTATACTGCATCCAGCACTTGGGCCCTCAACATAAGAAGGCTATGGACCTGTTGGAGCAAAACCAGAGGAGAGCCAGGAAGATGATCAGAGGGCTGGAGCACCCTTTGTACAACAACAGGCTGAGACAACTGGGCTTGTTCATCCTGGAGAAAAGAAGACTCTTGGGAGACCTTATAACAATATAAAGTCAGTATGTATAGCAATTCCTGAAAGGGCTTACAAGAAAACTGGAGGGGGACTTTTTACAAGGGCCTGTAGTGACAGGACAGGAGATAACAGCTTTAAATTGAAAGAGGGTAGATACAGATTAGACATCGGAAAGAAATTATTCTCAGGGAGGTTGATGAGGCACTGGAACAGGTTGCCTGGAGAAGTTGTGGATGACCGATCCCTGAAAGTGATCAAGACCAGGCTGGGTCAGGCTTTGAGCAACCTGGTCTAGTGGAAGGTGTCCCTGCCCATGGCAGGGAGGATGGAACTAGATGATCTTTAAGGTCCCTTCCAACCCAAACCATTCTATGACTCTAATAATTTCTTTGACCCACTGTTAATTTCATGTTATGTTTAACTAAGAGCAGGAAGAACAACAGACTCTGTTGTTGATGCTGGGTAAAGTACAGCTATGAGATGGTGGAAGCACACTGTATCTTTCCCGCAGGGCACTGAACTGCACCAGACCCCAGACAGATATGGAGACCACCACCCATGAGAGACAGGAATTTGCTAAGGTGGCAGCAGAGCAGTTGTGAGTCAAACTTCGGTGTGACAAGAAAAAAGCCATACTTTCCTAAAGACCCGATGAGGACTGTTTGAAGGCTTTACTTACTAGGATGCCATTGACACAATAAATGACAGCAATTTTTGAGGTGATAACTTGCCTGATTACTGTGTTTAAGCCTGAGGCAGAAGGAAGAAATAGCTTTCCAGAAGCTGTATCAGCTAGCAAAACTGAATTTTCCATAATTCAAAATTAATTTCAATATAGACAATGTTGTAATGTAACATCATTAAATATGAAAAGCTTTCTGATGTCTCTCTTGTCCTTATTTTAAGAAAAATACAAAGTTCTACCTCAACAGTCTGGTTGGTGTGGGATCTCTGAGTATAATGAATGTTCATATTGTAAATTGTTATAAACCTAAATATGTTAAATGCATACAGACTTAAATTGCTGGACTTAAAATAGCAAATACATTTATATTATTGGGGTTTTAACACTTTTTTTAATTTCTGTCATGTTAGCACACTGTGCTGTATTAAAATGCTAGGGTAGCTAGGGATGTCTATGCAGTCTGTCAGCCTGCAGCTACAGATAACTTTCTTGTTCCTCTTCTACAGTGCAGACCATTTGACAGAACAGTGTCTGTCAAATCTCAACTTTGCCCACAACTGCTGTGTTCAGAGTGAAGCCGAGTTCTTTTTAATGAGTTAGGATATTGCATTTTGAATAATTTCCTAAGTGAGGCTTTTTTAAACAATCTTTTTCACATGTGCATGCCTATTCAACACACAAGGACAGGGAAATGTGCCTACAAAATATTAGTAATTCTCAGTTCTCTGCAGTTCAATATCATTCCAAAGAGGTGATCTGGAAAACTAAAGCCACTTGGACTTTTGCAAAGCCTTTCTGGTGATGTAGTTGATTGAAGGACTGTAGGAAGCATTAACCCTACTGCTAGTGACACGGTGCCAGACAGCAGGAGAGTAGAAACCTGGTTGCTAAAATGCTGAGCTTAAAATCATTACCCATTCAATCTGTAGATTAGCAGAATTGAAAAACTTAGTCATTTCAAATAATAGAAACATAAGCAGTTTTCTGGTATATTAGCATTATGCAACCTAGAAGATACTGAAAAACATTGGCTAGCCTTCATAAATTACTCTTGAATTTAGGGGAGTAATAATATTAAGTTCTGAAAATAATCACATCTTCCTTAAACTGGTGTTTCCTTAATATGATACCCTCACAGTTACACTTGGATCATATATCTTAGCATATTTGAGATTAATGCTTTCTTTGTTATAATGCCTAGATAGTTTGATCTGAGTTCAACCTCTGAGTTACAGAACAGAATGGGGAATAAGCTGTTCACCACATTGTGAATGAAAAAGTGGGATACGGGCAGAAATAGAAATGTGGGGGTTTTTTAAATTATTTTTCTAAACTTTTTCAAAAGCACTGGTACAGGCATACAAATAATTTGTACCAAAAATAAAATTTAAAAAAAAATCATCTTACTAACTAAATTCATATTTAATAGATGGAGCAATGACAACACTGTGTAAAATGAGTGGTTTGAGTATAGATAGTCTGCATGAATCACAGCATGTGTAAAAAAAGATTCAATTAGTATTTCTGTGACACAAAATATAAGAACAAATAAGAAAATTTGTCATATCTTCACAAAGTCTACCCATTTCTCGTTCACTTCATGCAGTCATTCATAGAAAGAAATAATTTCTGAAATTATGAAACTGATTTGGCATGACAGACTCTTAAGTCTTATTTTGGTATTAGACAAATAAAACCAATAGGAAACAAGTATAAAGGCCAGCTGTAATGAGAACAACATGTATAGTTTGGATGATAGACAACATGGTAGTAAGAAAGGTGACTTGACAGAAAAAAAAACATTAATGAGAAATTCTTGGAATTATGAAGGAAGAAGAATGCATGATGTAGGG
>NW_010244124.1:29373-30980 GCF_000690775.1 Eurypyga helias
TATTGACCACTTCTCACTGTAGTGTTGTTTGTCTATATGACTCCTTATGATGATATTTAATTATAAAATTAATTAAATGTTCCACTTGGGAAACTTCTCAAAGAAAATGGTTTATATTTTTTTTCTAGGCATAAAATGTTGACTTTCAAGTGATCAGAATGATTGATTCTTCATTCCGTGTGTTTGTGTCCTGTTATAAAACTATTATGTGATATCACTGCAGGTTAATGTACATGAAAATATGCCAATAAATAACTTAAATATATGATTGCTTATATGCTAGGACATTTAAATATTACACTACGTTTATTAAGAGAAATATTAATCATGTGTCTGCTCATTCTCACTATACTGATGAAGGTAAGAACAAAAATACTAAGGAAAAAAAATGCCACCTTTTTTGATAACCACACTTCATTAACAACTATCATGAAGAATCACTTAAGCTTAAAAAAAATATTTCAAGAGCTTGCAATATATATACAGAATATGGAGGTTTGATTCATTTGAAATTTATTGTAAATTTTTGTTAAAATCTAATTATACTAAAAGGATAACTCGGAGACTACCTGAACAAAAGAAAGAATCAAAACATTTTTATAGGTGTCAGGACAGCTTCCCATGATAAATAAAGTGTGACTGTAAAATTCAAGATCAAATAACTCAGTTCAAATAGAGTAACAGATTTCAAGTTCATGAGATTAAGTAGATGCAACAGCTATCTACAGAAGTGTTGAGTCAATGAAAAGTAACAGCTGGTGGTATGTGAATCCAGTGAAGCTTGTGAAAAGATTGATTTTTTTCAGCTTTAATGAGACTATAAATAGAATACCATGTATTACTCTTAATTTGAATATGCCTTCTTGCATTCTCATGCTCTTGATCACCCACACGGTCCTGCTGTTAATCTGTTGACTGTTGGTTCACCCATCATATATTCAAGCCAACACCAGTGTTTCCAAGAAAACAATGGCAGAATGCCACATCTAAAAAGTCACAGCATATCATTAACAAGAATGATTTTCCTTTGCAGCATTTCTTCTGAAAACAGTATCATTAGAGACACAACAGTAAATTTTTTATATTTGTGGAGGATTCCAATCTGCAGAAGCACAGCGAGATGAAATTAAAATTGTATTTTTTCTTATAACTGCTGTAGCACTAAAATGTTGCTTATACAAAACAGAGCAAAAGCAACTTTTAAATATTTCTAAAAGTTGCAGTCTAAATATTGGATCTGGTGATGAATAAATTGGACAATACTTTTAAATGTACCATTGAATAACTAGTGATATAAGAGCTGTGATGTTGCCTCTGTTTCCTTATTAACTTACCTGTATTTTTAAATTAAGTTGTTTTGCTTGTTTTTTTTTGGTTTGGGTTTTTATTTTTTTTCTTTCTGTTGGAACAGCACATCCTTCAAATTCTCATTATACATAGTAATATTAAATAATTTCTATTCAAAATACTTCTGAAAGAACTTAGTAAACCAGTTTCACTCTTAAACACAGAAGTTCAATGATAAATGTGCTGTGAGTGCACGAAGAAGAATAACATATTTGGAAATTTTAATGCAACTACAAAAACTTGAAAAAAAATTGAATTAG
>NW_010244124.1:30993-53494 GCF_000690775.1 Eurypyga helias
AGAAAATATCCAAAACCATTGGCCAGCTTTGCTTCAATGAACACAGATAATAAAATAAAAGGATCACAAATTAGAAACTTCTATAACAAAATATGTAAATACTTTTCCTGCATTTACACCAACCAAAAGGAAAAAATCATAAGTTCAGTGCTTATATCAACAGTACATATCAAATACAAAACATAGGTGAATAAAAAGTGGTTGTCAGCATAGGAAATGATGCCAGCTTTGCTTCAATGAACACAGATAATAAAATAAAAGGATCACAAATTAGAAACTTCTATAACAAAATATGTAAATACTTTTCCTGCATTTACACCAACCAAAAGGAAAAAATCATAAGTTCAGTGCTTATATCAACAGTACATATCAAATACAAAACATAGGTGAATAAAAAGTGGTTGTCAGCATAGGAAATGATTGGAGCAGCAGGTGGAAACAGGGGAAAAAAAAAAAAGCTAAAATAATGGACAAAGGAAGACTCCATTATGAGCTTTCTCAGAGAGGATCTTTAAACATTTACCTTATTTTTAATAAATTTATTGGTGTTACAACTCCCAAATGAGCTTTTAAGTAAAAAAAACCCTCCCAAACTCTACGGATAACTTAGAGTAAACATTATTAAAACTCATAGCAGTGCCATAGTTCAATGTTCCATTAGCTGTTTTAGTGTAGAAATAACTGCCAGCAGGCTATGCTTTTAGAGAATTTTGTTTTAACTTAGATTATACACTCTTTGACCACACAGTGACAGCCAGATTATTTTAGTTCTAGCAGAGAAGTATTTTTGATTTTTTTGGAAAGGCTATCTTGTTTCTTATCTTCATTTTAAAACTGTCTATGAAAATGGATGGAATTTCTCCCTTTTTCATAACTTTGAGCAGTGGCAGCATACTTATAAGTTTGCTTCTGGATAAGTCCAGAAGTAAATATCCTGTCTAAGGCTAAGTCCTGACAGTGTATTTTGTTTTTAGGGTGGATGCAGAAATCTAGCCCTATTCAATATATTCATCAATGACCTGGATGAAGGGATAGAATGTATTCTCAGCAAGTTTGCTGACAATCCCAGACTGGGAGGAGTGGCTGCCACGCCACAAGGCTGTGTTGCCATCCAGCATGACCTGGACAGGTTGGAGAGCTGTGAGGGGAGAAATGTAATCAGATTCAATAAGGGCAAGTGTAAAGTACTGCATCTGGGGAAGAACAGCCCCATGTACCAGTACAGGTTGGGGGCTGATCTGTTGGAGTGCAGCTCTGGGGAAAAGGACCTTGCAGTCCTAATGGACAACAGGATGACCATGAGCCAACAGTGTGCCTTCATGACCAACAGGACCAATGGCATCCTGGGATGCATTAAAATGAGCTTGGACAGCAGCTCGACAGAAATTATCCTCCCCCTCTACTCTGCGCTGGTGAGGGCTCACCTGGGCTCCTCAGTTCAGGAAGGACAAGGAACTACTAGAGAGGGTCCAGCGCAGGGCCACTAAGTTGATGAAGGGCCTGGAACACCTTCGATATGAGGAAAGGCTGAGAGAGCTGGGTCTGTTTAGCTTGGAGAAGAGGAGGCTGAAGGGGGATCTTATCAATGCTTATAAATATCTAAAGGGTGGGTGTCAGGAGGATGGGGCCGGGTTCTTCTCAGTGGTGTCCAGTGACAGGACTAGGGGTAATGTCCATAAACCAGAAAACAGAAGGTTCAGGCTGAACATGGGGAAACACTTCTTCCCTGTGAGGGTGACAGAGCCCTGGAACAGGCTGCCCAGATAGGGGGTGGAGTCTCCTTCCCTGGAGACTTTCCAAAGCCACCTGGGCTTGTTCCTGTGTGATCTACTCTAGGTGATCCTGCTCTGGCAAGGGAGTTGGACTAGATGGTCTCTAGAGGTCCCTTCCAACCCTTACCACTCTCTGACCCTCTGACTCTTTGACTCTGTGAATCTGGCTAGTTAATTTGCCTTGTCATTGTCTATGGGAAACTGTCTGAAGGAAACAAGCATTGCTAGACAACACAAAATGGCAAAGAAACAACAAAGAAAACATCCTAAATACTTAAAATAAGAGCAGTGCAGTGCTGTAATTGGTTTGAATTTAACAGGTTTATCAAATATTTTTCTATAAGAGCATATGTTTAGAAACTTCATGAACCATTTAATAAAAGCTTTATTAATCTAAAATGGGATTTAGGCAGAATTAAAGCACCATACTAAAAATGCAGAAAGTATGTGACCACAATTCAGTACTCCAGAACAGCTAGCAATCATGGATTGTTGGTTCATCTGGGTTTTAAATGAACTGATTTTCATCTCAGTCTTTTGAGAAATAATGTTAGGCATTTTATATCCGCCATCGCATAATACTAGCAATACTTCCTTGAACTTTACAATATTCAATAAAGACAGTGCTGCCCTTGGACAGGAAGCATTTTTGCAAGGGCACAGGCTGGTGGAAGAGACCTGGGGACTTTGGAAGATACCAGATGAACATGAGCCATCAGTGTGCCCTGTCTGCAGACACTGCCAACAGTACTCTGGGAGGTATTCACAGGGGCACTGCCAGGACATCAAGGGAGGGACTATCCCCATCTGCTCAACACTCCTGAGATCCCATCTGGATACTCTGTCAAGTTTTGGGCCTCCAACACTGGAATAAGTCAGCCAAGGTCTGGAGTGCCTTCCTGTCAGGTCAGGTTGATGAACCAGAGCTTGTTCAGCCTGGAGGAGAAATGGCCTTGGGGAGAACTAGCAGCAACATGCTGGTGGTGCCTGTGAGGTTTTTCAACAAGATGGAGTTGAACTCTTCGGAGTGGTGCACAGTGGGGACAGGAGAGACAACAAGCATAAGAAAAAATAAGACTTGCTATAAGGACAATCTTTTTCACCTTGAGGACAGCCAAGCAGTGGAAGAGACAGCCGAGAAAGGTCATGCAATCTCCATCCTTGGACATTTTCAAGACCCAACTGGACAAAGCCTTGAGCAACCTCATTTGAGCGATCTTCCTATGATCCTATGATATCAGAGTGAATGAAAACTAACGACACATTTTTTACTACAGCTCTAAAGTTGCCTGATGAACATCTAGATTCTCAAATGACAATGCTGTGGAATCTGAATGACATATTTATTTGAAACAAACACAGTAGCTCTTTCTGGATTTTGTTTTTCCAAGGAGAAGTTGCTAATCAATATTAATCTGTGGCACCTAAATTGTAGGTGCTCAAGTCCTTCATTAGATCTAGTCTTAGTCCTCATTGTGTGTAGACTTCATGTCATTGAGGTAAAGGTTTTATCTAAAGGAAAAAAAATCTTATTTTTGTTGTCATCGGCAATTTAAAAAGCAGATTTTGGGGAGTAAGTGTGCATTAATGGCAGGCCTGAGGAATATTTATACAAACCCCTTAAATTAAACCCTTCAAATGAAGTTGCTAATCCTATAGAATTGACAACCATGCATTCAGTTAAGTTTATTCACATCATAATTATTTATGGACATTTTAATAAGTTACAACGCATGTGTTGTGTTGTCATGTCTTTTTGAAGATTGGTTATTTGAATTAGCTATGCAAGTGCATGGATATTTCTTATAAGATGCTTAGGAAAAGACATCCTTTAAATCAGGATTTCATCCAGCTGTTTGATCAGAGACTATTTTTTTGCAGACAGCTGATCTTTAAACTTCAGCTTTTCCTTCAGACAAAGTGAAAGGATGTTCCTTGTACAGATTACTTATATTTTTTTAATTATTATTTCTATAAACCTGTAAACCAACATTGCTTCAGCATTATAAATTCAAATGCAAGCTATGTAATTTAAACAAGATTTTGTCTAAGAAGATTTTTAATAAGTAGCTTGTTAAACTGTCTGGGAAGTTTAACTGACAAGCCTAAGAGGTCTTGTTAGCAGTTAATTCTTTTGAAAAAAGTAAAATAAGGTATGGATTTGGGAGACAGACAAGAAAAGGAAGACAGGCACAAAAAGTAGATGCTGAACAGTAGTATGTTTAAGGACTAATTTAACTTTAAACTTTGTAAATGGTGACAATGAAATTGTCTTACAGTTAACACTAAATAGGAGTGATTAATACTTTTTTTTTTTCCAGAATATTTAGACAGACTAAAAGTTCAAAGGTACTTATTGGAGATACAATAAAAAGATTTATAAAAATTATTATTTTAGTTTCCACCTAGCTCTTCCACTTCTTTCTTTTTTCTTTTTTTTTCTTTTTTTTAATTTGCAGCAGCCATTGTGCTAGAGGAGTTGCATTTAAAGTTTCCAATATTTTATGTAATTCTGTAGACAAGGCATACTCACTAGCTAACGGACAAAGGAACAGAACATGCCTTACTGTAATAGAAGAATTTCCTCTCTTACTCCTCTGTGGTCTGAGACTCTCCAACCCGCCAACCTCTCCTGCCCCTGCTTGTGAAATGTAGCCCTCAGTCTGTGCTGGGACAAGGGAAAAGTGTCACTGTTCTTTAATGAATATTGCTAGTTTGTATGTATATTTAATGGTACGTAGAGAACTGGAAACAAGAAAATCCTGTCATTACTTGGACTTTAGTTGCTTATGTTCAGTGACATTATACTACATCTGTCCTTTCAAACCATTTCAGAGTGCACACAGTACTTACTGAAGATAGTATCTTACAAACTTCTCCCTTGCCATTCACAATATTGTAGGCCCTGTGATGAAATATAAGTATTTTCTTAACACCTGTCACTGAAATAAAAACCTATTATGAAAATATTCTACATGTCCCATCAGCCTTTTAATGCACGAAACATCAAACCAAAACAACTGTCATATGGAAAGAACCAGAAAGCCTTCTAACCTTCTCCATATCACGAGCTGTGCAGGATCTGGCTTGGATGAAGTTAACTTTCTTCACAGCAGCCAGTTTGGATTTGTGACTAAAAAAGGTGTTGATAACACTCCAGTGTTCTGGCTGTTGCTGAACAGTGCTTGCACAGACTCAAGGCTTTCTCTTTTTCCCACTCTGCTCCCCCAGGAAGTGTGTTGGGAGTTAGCAAGAGACTGGGAAGGAACACAGCCAGGATAGCTGACCCCAACTGATCAAAGGGATATTCTCTGCCATATGATCTTGTGCCCAGCACTAAAAGCTCACTGAAAGGAGACAGAAGCATGGATGATGATTGCTATTTCATTACCTTTTTCTGGTGAGGAGGGGAACTCTACTCTTCCATGTTACAATTCTTCTAATATTCTTCTACTTCACTGAAGAAGTAAATATGAAAAAAAGCATAAAAAGTGAAGCTGCTGAGAGCTTGTCTTCCAAATAACATTATAGATTTCAGCTGGACAAGAAAATAAAAGGATATTTTGATTTGATGCTGCACATAACATCTAAATCGACAATAAACCAGATGTAAAACTCAGATGATGAGCAACCTAATGCAAAAGAAGGACAATGGGAGAAGCTAGAGGAGAAGAAATCCAAGAATATTTTTTCCATTCCTCTCACAAATTAATCAGTTCAAAGTTCAATACCTAGGTAGGAAATGTGTCAAAAGAATCCTCTGTTCTTTTTTTCTAGGCATAAGTAATGTTGTGAAGCATAAAAATGTGACTCCTCAGGTTTCTATTTTTTTCCTTAAGTGTAATTCCAGTAAACCTGAAATTCTACTTGCACAGGAGGATGCACTTACAATTCAGGTTTCTAATTTCAAAATAAAATTACATTGCTTTTAAAGTATAAATCTGCAAATCTCATTTCTTCTGGTTTTGTTAGAATTAGACACAGAAATATCTAAGTATGAATAATCTGTTTCTTTATACCAATGCTTCATAAAACTTGATGTCAGATTACAGTACAAGTAACTCAGTGATTTCTTCTTTTGTTTTATTGATAATTCACCCACTGTAAAAGTACTTGGATATTCAGGATATGCTAAATGAATACAAATACATTGATTTCAAAGGAATTACAGCTAAGATAATACACAGATTGAGGCATTATCTTTTGTGAGCGGAGGACTTGATGAAAGAACAGACTCTGTCCCATTATATGCAGGTTCAGGCCACAATTGCACGAACTATTCAAGTGCGTACAACCAACTGTACAGCATGCACTGATTTTAGATTGTTTAAAACAAGAGAAACTGAAACAATCAGAAAACAATCCAGAGCTTATAAGTCTTTTCAAGAAAGCCTGATGTCTTCAGGTTTAAGATGGCCACTATATGATTTTGTTTCCTTGCCTTATTAGTGAATTATATCTTAACTTAAAAGTTTCATATATTTTTAAGATTGTATTTCCATAAGAAAAAAAAAAAAATCACAAAAAAAAAATCCTTTGAATCTCGTTACAGCAATGAAAACATCTAGGAGGTGGAAGTGATTTCTATTTACAGGCTGAATTGCAGTAATTCATATTAAACACTGAATATGTTAGGTGTCATAGAAACACACAGAAAAGTCTAAACTTTGTTTAATGTTTGATGTTGTCTTACACCCTTCAAAATGAATTTATTTAGCTAAGTGAGAATCAATTTAGAATATTTAATTAAAATAAAATTAGGAAGAATAATTAAGTATATAATGTGTTATTCTTTCTGCTTTCGCATATGGAAAGACTAGAAATAAAAGGTAGAAATGAGAAAAACTGTGATACTGGTTGCATAACTGAAAATTTAGCAGTAATACCCCAGCATAATGAATTAATACTCACACTTATTTAGTCTAAATTCAAAACAGACTATGAGCATGGAAGTTACACAAGGTGTAAGTTATAGCGAAAACTGCTGTTACAACATTTTAAAAATGTAAGAAAACAATTTACTAAAATATTTAACATTTGTGGAGATGTGAAGAACTAAGATGGCTGTATACAGAGTACAGCTCTCACACTGGAAAGATCAAGGAAATGATCCCTGTCTATTCTCTCCATGCCTCTAATGATGCTGCAGGGTGTGTGTTAAAACTATGGTGCAGCATTCTGTCATGTACGTCCTATTTAAGTGTTTAAGAAAGAGCAGGTGGAGAACTGAGCTATCAGAAGATGATAAATACAGTTTATTTGTACATTATTAAGGATGACGGTAAAAAAGCACTACATAAATATTGAAAAATGTTTCCTCCTCTCAAACAAGCATGTCTGTTACAAACGTGGTCTCATGTGATTTTGTATTTGGACTCGGTACTAAAGGTATACAGATGGCATAGTAAGAGAGTGTTCCAAAAACCATAACTGGCATGCTTGCTGGAGGTGAAAGCTTCCAGCTACTTTAAGTTGTTATTTTCTTATTCTTCAACAAACAGTGATTTGTGATAACGCTGGAGAAAATGAGAGTCTTTCAGAACTGATGACATGTTAATCTTTTCCTTTTTCCATCCAGCTAAGAATGTTCCCTTTGGAGTTACAGAGTATTTGTTACAACACGCTGCCCTTTTCTTTACCTTCCTCTTTCATAAGAGCAATTTCTAAATCTGTCTGGTCACAGAGATATTCCTTCAGTCACATTAAGGAAAAAAATGGACATGATTACACTCCTGGACGTATATCCTTCTTTTTATTACATCCCCTCATTTTGACTTCACTAAAATCATTATTATTGCCTCATAAAATATGGCAATGATACCATTACTGCTCCTACTCTACCAATGTTGTAGATGTTGATAGCACAGAGAATAATGAACACATAGATTTCAACACACTAAAGTCAACTGGAAATGCTTTCAGGTTAGCTGAGAAGAAAGCATGTAAATTATTAGACCAGTTATGGACCAGTTTCAAAGCTGGTTCAAACACTAGAAGGTCATCTACCCATATCCCTGTATTTTTTTAACTTGGCTTTGGTAACTGAATTTAGTTTTCAGCAGTATGATCAAACGGGAAGTCTGAATTTGAAGTCCCACTTCAGTGTTTGGAAAACTTTGGACAGTTTACGTGTAGATTTTGTGTAAAACTGAAGGCATATCTTAATAATATGGTTTCTTTATTTCAAGAAATGTATATATATATATTTATGACTGGCATATGAAATTTTATTTCCATATTAAAGTTTTGTGTAGCTATGTGTATCCTATGTGGACCCATGACTAGGTCTAATCTTCCTGGCTTTTCATATGCTTTGAGTTCTATTATAGATAGTAGTACAGTGTAATATAAAAGAGCCTAATGGTAGTTAGAATGTTACATGAACTTAAACTTACTATACTTGACTGACTAGAGCTCATAAACTACCCTTAACTAAGATCACATACGAAATACAATTTATTCAGTTTCAGTCTCATTGCCATGTTCAGTATGCTTGCCAGGTTCTATTTAACAATGTCTTACAACCAAAGTAGTAAGAGTTAAAGAAAAAGTTGAGATTTTTGGAAAAGTATCAGGTCATAACCACACAATATTCATACCTTTACATGACACATCAGTGACATGAGAACATTTCTAAATCTCGGTTACATGATTTTTGATATTGAAATAAACTGCCTGTTAGTAAAAGGTATAAAGTAGTTTGTCTACAAAATGACACAAACAACATTAAAGACAAATAACAAGGTTTCTGACCTTGATTATATTTCATAATGAAGTAAAAAAATTGGGCATAGACCTAATTTTCCTCTCTGAGTCACCTCTAAGTAATTGTGTTCGATCAACATATCTTTTTTTCCAAGCTGTCTAAATTAGAACTGGCTACCTTGTTATGTCATTAATTGATATTACAGTGATTATTTTCCTAACCTTGAACTGCATAATAAGCCATAACAGTTAAAGACTACCTGGTCTGGCAAGGGCAAACCTTAAAGAAACTGAAGAAAAAAATGTGAGTCCTGACGAATGAGGGTCCATGCAGGCTCTGACAAAGCATTGTCAAGAAGACGACCAGAAGAGGAAATAATACCTTATCACAGGATATCCTGTTAGGTGCATCTGTTAATTCATGTCTGTCTCAGCACTGTAATGAGCAGTTTGTCAGAATGTATGGAAACATATATTGTAATTGCAACTGGAGAAAATTGTGTTCTTATGGAAAAATAAGACTCCATTTGGTAACTTTTCATATTGTAGCATTGTCATGGTTTAACCTTATCTAGCAATTAAGTACCACACAGCCATTCTCTCACGTGTGTCTTGTTCCCCCCCTCCAGTGCACGAGGATAGTCAGAGGAAAAGACAAGGAAAGTTTGTAAAGTTGAGATAAGAACTATTTAAAAATATAAGTAGAAACTATAGTGATAATAATACTAACAATAATACTACTGATATATAATTAAAATAATAGAAAATAGAACCTATGCTACAATAGTTCACCATGGGCTGACCAGCACACAGCCAGGTCCCAAAGAAGTGAGAGCCCGCAGAGCCGGAGCCCCAGGGTGACACCACCAGCAAGACAAAAGCAGACCCTTCAACCCGCTAACAAGGGAACTTGCCCTACCACTAACAACTATGCCAAGAGCTAACAAAGGAGCTAATGACCTAGCTATCAAGCCAGCCCAAGTCTTAGCCACCCCCACAGGTCAATTCCCACCTCACAACTGCACTCTGAGTTTGATGTACCATGCAGTGAAACACTCCCTCAACCACTCTGGGCCAGCTGACAACACTGTGAAGTAAAGGAGCTTGTTATTGCCTGAAACCAGCACAACCATGTTTCTGCATATATTAAAAAAAATGTCATCTATCACAATATTCAAATACCTGATATATAATCTGTTCTGCACGCTCCATCCATTACTGCTTACTACTTCCAGGAAGTAACAGTTGGCAAATCGCAGTCAGATTTATTACAGGATGTTCGTATTCTTACTCAGATAACATTAGTACTTTATTCCATTAGTAATTCCAGTGAAACTCATGAAACCACCCCTTGGTTAAATTTTTCCTCAGCCTGAGGATGACAATCTGGCCTTAATTTGTTCTATCTGCTCTTCCAGTGCTTCAGATTGCTAAGTGTACATAATGAAATTCAGAAAAGTCAAGCAAAAGCAATAGTCAGAAACCAGTAACAATTAAGGTCTTTTGAAGAAGGTGACAGGTTAATTTATCCTCTGAAAGAAGTAAAAGTCATGAACTATTCAGCTGACGCACGCCAAAATATTTTCTCTAACCAAACACATCTGTTTTTTTCTCTTTCCACATTAGTCTGTCAGATTTATTCCTTTGGGAAAGTTATACATATTAGCAGTGAAATAATGTTCTATTCACTTAATAAAGATCAAGGCTGTTTATTTAACCAGGGCTATTTACCACATTCTTTAGATGTTCATCCATATTCTAACACGCACCTGAGTGACAGCTTTACTCAATGTTAGTTTATAAAGCTATACAATAGAAGTATCATACTGTACAGATTCAATTAATAAGGAAATTAAATCTTCACTATATGATCTATTAATCATTTTGGTCTGACTGAAGCAAATCGAAAAATATAGAAGTTTGAATACGATAGTCAGATCTTCCAGGACAACCATTTTTGTAAAGAAAATAAGAGTTACATTTTCACTTTAAAAAAATTAAATTTTTTGTTTGTTTATTTGTTTTTTCTCCAGTCACTGTATCAGGTAATTTAATGTATACTTACAGAGATGCATTCTTTTAAAATCAATATATTCACATGCATCACAGGCTAAGATGAACACCTGAAACAATGAATTTACCTCACAAATATTTATTTTCTGATTTATGCTGATGTCTTTAAAACCCAGGAGTATGAGGATAAAAGCTTTACTGTTATTGTTAGATAAGGCTGTAAATCAGTAGAGAATATTAAGTGATGGATTAGGTAGGATTGTTATCTAGTTTGGGAAGTCACTAAATGTTGATACATCTAGAAGTACCTTCATAATAAAAGACATTTTTCCTGCATATAATATTCATTGAGCCTATCAACTATCAAGTCTTCCTGAACTGGACCACTGACTGAACAGTGATGCTGAAGAAAGGACAAAGAGTATTACACACATATTCAGCTTTTCTGGATGTTTTTAGGAACATCCTAATTTCACTAGAAGTAAATGCATGCATCTATTGTTTTTTCTCAACTTTTTTTTCTTTTTTTTTTTCATTTGAGTAACACACAACTAGTACTTTCAGAATGCAAATAGTGAAAAGACTTATTAAAGTCAGCAGAATTTGCCTGCTAAGACTTTCTAAGACTTTTAGAATGGATCCGTGTAATTTGTGATTATTTGAGATGCAAGTCTCTTGAATTTACAAATCCCTGACATCGTACCAAGCACATCTTTAATGGTGTTATTTCTACAACACTAATTACTATTTAAGTTACCTGGAAACGGCCAGCATAAATGGAATTATTTCCTAAACTGAAACAACATTTAAAGTGTCTGTGTCTAATTTTATACAAACCAGATTGTTCGAGACATATGTCTCCATATTCTGTGTTTTCAGGTTTGATTTAGGGACTGTCTAATCAAATAACTTACTGCTATGTAGAAGCTGTACCTCATAGCCATATCCACTCAGTTCCACTTGAAAGCATTCTATCATTCTTCATCACATGCTGCAGAGGTTGGCATGTGTCCCCTAATGAAGTCAATCCCAAGCAATCTGGAAGAGCCTATTTTAAATAAGCCCTTTACTGAAAAGCAAAACTAAAAAACTACCACCACCCATGCCAAGAGTATCAACACCATGAACAAAATCTTCAGTAACTGGAATGTGTTGATAGTTTTTTTCTCCAAATGATAAAAGAACGAGCAAGGAGACATACTTCTTCTCAGCAAAACAGGGGGACTCATGGGAAATGTGATGTTCAAGGGCAACCTTGGCTGCAGAGACCATGAAATGGTGAAGTTCAAGATCCTTAGTGCAACAAGGAGGGTGGACTGCAACCTCAGTATCATGAACTTCAGGACAGCAGACTTCTACCTCTTCAGGGATCTGATTGGCAGAGTACCATGGGATGAAGCCCTGGAGGGAAAAGGGGCCCAAGAAATCTGGTTCATATTCAAGGATCACACTCTGCAAGATCTGGAGTGATGCACCCCAACTTAGAGGAAATCAAGCAAAAAAATGTCAGCAGGCCAGTATGGATGAACAAGGAAGTAATGGACAAACTCAAACACAAAAAAGAAGCCTACCGAGAGTAGAAACAAAGACAAGGAGCCTGGGAGGAATACTATTTTAAATAAGCCCTTTACTGAAAAGCAAAACTAAAAAACTACCACCACCCATGCCAAGAGTATCAACACCATGAACAAAATCTTCAGTAACTGGAATGTGTTGATAGTTTTTTTCTCCAAATGATAAAAGAACGAGCAAGGAGACATACTTCTTCTCAGCAAAACAGGGGGACTCATGGGAAATGTGATGTTCAAGGGCAACCTTGGCTGCAGAGACCATGAAATGGTGAAGTTCAAGATCCTTAGTGCAACAAGGAGGGTGGACTGCAACCTCAGTATCATGAACTTCAGGACAGCAGACTTCTACCTCTTCAGGGATCTGATTGGCAGAGTACCATGGGATGAAGCCCTGGAGGGAAAAGGGGCCCAAGAAATCTGGTTCATATTCAAGGATCACACTCTGCAAGATCTGGAGTGATGCACCCCAACTTAGAGGAAATCAAGCAAAAAAATGTCAGCAGGCCAGTATGGATGAACAAGGAAGTAATGGACAAACTCAAACACAAAAAAGAAGCCTACCGAGAGTAGAAACAAAGACAAGTAGCCTGGGAGGAATACAGAGAAATTGTCCAAGCAGCCAGGGATCAGGTTAGAAAAGATAAAGCCCTGACAGAATTAAATCTGGCCAGGGACATCAAGGGCAACAAGAAGGGCTTCTATAAGTAAATTCAGTAACAAAAGGAAGACAATGGAAAATGTGGTACATCACCAGAAGGAAATGGGAGACCTTGTTTCCTAGGATGTGAAGAAGGCTGAGGTATGAACAGTTTTTTTCCCCCAGTCTTTACTGGCAATCTACACCAACCAAGTTGCAGAAGGCAAAGGAGAATTAAGAACCACCCACTGTAGGAGACACCCAGGTTCAAGAGCATCCAAGGAACCTAAAGTTGCACAAGTCCATGGGACCTGATGAGATTCATCTACAGGTCCTGAGGGAACTGGTGGATGAAGTTGCTAAGCCAGTGTCCATCATATTTCAGAAGTCATGGCAGTCCCATGAAGTTCCCACTGACTGGAAAAGGGGGAAACTAACCCCAATTTTTAAACACAGAAATGAGGATCCAGGAAACTACAGGCCAGGCAGTCTCATATTTGCGCTCACCAAGATAAAGGAACAAATCCTCGTGGAACCTATGCTAAGACACACGGAAAATAAGGAGGTGATTGGTGACAGCCAATACAGCTTCACTGAGGGCAAATCATGTCTGACAAATTTGGTGGTGTTCTACAATGGGGTTACAGCATTGGTGGATAAGAGACGAGCCACTGACATCATCAGGTAGACATGTGCAAAGCAATTGACAGACTCACTTGACATTATGGTCTCTAAATTGAAGAGGCATGGATTTCACAGGTAGGCCAATGGTGGATAATGAATTTGCTGGGTGGTTGCACTCAAGTAGTTGCAGTCAACTGCTCTGTGTCCAAGTGCAGAGCAGTGACGAGTGGTGTTCCTCACGGGTTTGTTTTGTAGTTTGTGCTGTTCAATATCATTGGTGACATGAACTGTGGGATTGAGTGCACCCTCACCAAGTTTGCTGACTACACCAAACTGTGTGGTGGTTGACACTCTCGAGGAAAGGGGTGCCATCCAAAGGGACCTTGACAGCCAGGAGAGTTGGGCCTGTGAGAATGTCATGAAGTTCATCAACGCCAAGTGCAAGATCCGACACATGGGTCAGGGAAATCCCAAACACAAGTACAAGCTCGGTGGAGAATGGACTGAGATTAGTCCTGGAGAGAAAGACTTAGGTGTGCTTGTTGATGAGGAGCTGAACATGAGCTGGCAGTGTGCCCTTGCATCCAAAAAAACAGATGTATTGTGATCTGCATCAAAAGAAGCATGGCCAGGATGTTGAGGGAGTTGATTCTCTCCCTCTACGCCACTCTTGTGAGACTCCACGTGTAGTATTGTGTCACACCCAGCTCTGAGACCCCAACATAAGAAGAACATGGACCTATTGGAATGAGTCCAGAGGAAGGCTATGAAGATGATCAGAGGGCTGGAGCCCATTTCCTATGAGTACAGGCTGAGAGAGTTGGGCTTTTTCAGAATGGAAATAGAAAGCTCCAGGCAGACCTTATTGCAGCCTTCCAGCACCTGAAGGGGCCTACAACGAAGATGGGGTGGGACTTTTTACAAGGGCAGGTAGTGACAGGAAAAGGGATAATGGGTTTAAATTGAAAATGGGAAGATTTAGATTATATATCAGGAAAAAATTCTTCATGGAGAGGGTGGTGAGGAAATGGAACAGGTTGCCCAGAGAAGTTGTGGATGACTCCTCCCTGTAAGTGTTCAAAGTCAGGCTGGATGAGGCTTAAGCAACCTGGTATATTGGAAGGTGGACTTTCCCCACACACACACCCCCTTTTTTTTTTTTTCTTTTTCCTATGTATGTCCTTCCTTCACAAGCATCTCAGTTCCCAAATAAAACAGCTTTTTTGAAATTGTAAGATGCATGATCTTTCAGCTCTTAAATTATTTTTCTCATCTCTTATTTCCAGTACTTTCCTGTCTCTAGTCAGATTCTTTAAAACAAGATCAAATCCAGCAATCAACCCAGAAAATGCCAAAGAAATTTTGTTCAATCTTGTGTATCAATGTCCCTCTCAATCTTCCTCCCTTACTACTGTATATTGTCTGTTGACATTTTGTGTTCGGATTGCTTGGGAGAAACTTTAGAGTTTTACTTGGGGTATACTCTAAGATATCACATGGCCTTTTTTATTACAATAACAAAAACACTACTAGTGAAAATCATGCAAATGGGCACTGAAAATATGTATCAGATCTGAAGATTCAAAACATTTACAGAGAATCCTTTAAGGCTAAGAGATAGGCTAAACATTTCTAGATCTGAATACAAACGGACTTCAGAGATATTTGAAATCCAAACCCATGGCTGGATCAAAAGTTTCCAGATATAAAATTTTTAATAAAAGAAAAAAAAATACTGCTTCTAGTTACAGTGTTTGTCTTTCAAACAATAAAATCCCTATTTCTATCAAAATTTTGCAGATCAAATCCCTTAATAAATCTTTCCAGTTACACATACAGATACTTACATGACTGACTAATCTTTGGCACAAAGCCTGTGTGATAGAGGCAGAAGCGTGTATTCCAAGTACATTCAAGGAGGCATGCTAGTGAGGCTTCTAATAAAGACAAATACACTAGATGTCTTAAACTGGATGAAAAGAATTTCACCCATCCCAGAAATGGGACTATTTTTCAAAAAGATATTATGCAGAACAATGGCAGAGTCTGGCTTACAACATACAGCAATTTGTGTGAGGTCTACAATGTTCTGTACTAAACCATAATGCAGGCATATTATTTAGAAAGTAAAACAGATTACCTAAAAGGATTAGTAATTGCAGGAGAAAATGTGTCAAATATAATGATAATTTTTTTTCATCAGAATATGGTGAATTTTCTTAAAATTGTTTTAAATATTGATCTGTTTCTGAGTATCAGCATCCAATCCTTCCATATGGTTGCTTCTGTGTCTCATCCTGTGAGTACCTCAGTAAAATTTTAAAGTGCTGTTACTTTTACAAGGCTTCAGGTCTGCTGTGCTTCTCAGAAATCAATTTTTAAAAATTTTTTTAGACTTATTATGGGATAAACTAAGATAACATTGCTAATTTCATTTTTCTAAGACTTCAAACGAAAAATGTACTTACCATGACAAAATGAACAAAATTACCTTTGAACTCTTCCCATTGGCAGTTGGATTGTTTGCCATTCTCCAAGTAGTTGGAAGCCTTGAAAAATATACTGCATGTTTTAATTGCTCTGCAAGAAGCAACATATAGCTAAATAAACAAAGATGACTCAAACATAATTATTTCTATCACTTCATTTTAGTCACAGTTTTATTGGATTGTTGTTGATACCTGCTGTGCATTCAGAGAAGTTGGATGTATTAAAGTGCTTCTACTGTGAGCATTTCTGCATTCAAAATACTTAGTGTTTATATGAGGCAAACAAAACATGAAAAGAAAAAGTAAAAGTGAATTAATTTTCAAGGTAGTGAAGTAGTCTCATTAAGTTTTGCAATTACTGAGTTCTGTCACTAAATCCCCCTATTAGCAGCTCATTAATACTTCTTTGAACAGTGACTGGAATATCTCATGTTTTAAATTAACAGAGGACTGGCCCTAGTATAAATACACTTAATTTTGTTATGAAATTTACATCTCTGCTCATGTAATCAGTTAAGGGGTCCTCCCAGGCCCACATATATGATTAAAATCTATGTAAAACTCAGACAGCTCAATTTGCAAGCTTTGCAGAATGTATTTAACATTGGAGTTTAATTGGCAGAAATCTAGTTGCTGTATCTAGTGCTACTAACTTTGTTTAGTGGATTTCTACTTCAGTCCTTGTCTAACTGTTGCATTGTATATGGTTTCCATTTTACCTTTCTTGCTTGGGTGAAACAGGTATTTTGTTATCACATAGGTATGGATAAGGCATATGGTGGGAGAAAATTATTTGGGGGATAACAGAAGTGAATAAGTGATTAGAAATAAATATGGAAGAAGGGTCCCAAAATGCAAGTGAACAGGATTAATGAATATGGAATGACTGAGTGTACCTAACAGAGGATTTTCCTCTCCAGGTGTCTACCTGTCCTTGTCAAACTTTATTTTTCTGCCACAACAGTAGTAGAGGCTGACAGGCAAATCTAGGACACGAAGTTATTTACCATATAATAATACAAAGTTAAAGTTTAGGCCATATAGTTTTCTAAAATTTTATATATATCATTTAATGCTTCACAATCTAAGACACAGCAGGTGAAAAGATAGATAGCATAGTCCATGAATATAATTCCTTTTTTGGGGAGGAAAAAAATAGTTTAAAAACTTAACTCATCTTTCATCTTCAGTTTCTCTTTGGGACATTGTAATGGAAAGTACTGGACAATTAGCCTAGCAGTGATTGCTATTGTGCCAACTGTGTCACAGTTGCTGTCATGAGACAGTTCCCAGAAATCGAGTTAACAATGGAAAAATTTCAGGCAGGAGTTAATTATTTTATGTTTGATACTGGTTCTGTGAATTGTATTGATGTTTATTTTCAGCTCCTTTTTTAGACTGACTAATAAATATTTCAGCTAATAAACTTCTGTTACTTACTACAGAGTACTCTGCTTGTACTCAAATATTACCTGCAAGTAAACTCTGTATAGCTAGAAAACCACATTTGAAATTAACAAGACAAGAGATAGGTGGTATTGCAAAACTCCATCATAATAAATTCCTAAGAGCTTTGTGCCATGATTCTTCCTACCTTCTGATAAGAGTTTGTATATGCAACACAAGAAAGTAGAAAGTAGTCATTTGTGATACACTAATTGATTATCCTTGAGCAAATTTATGCCTGCATTCATACTCTATCTAAAACATGCAACTAATAGCAGGATTAGAATAAAACTAATTCCTTAGCAATTTATAGTAGCTATGGGAAGCAAACACAATGGTGTAACTTTAGAATGCAGTCCTGTTTCTGGTATCATGAAGCCCAGACTTTACATGAGACAGTAGTCTTCAGAAACCCGAGAAAAATTCTGGGGTTTTGTTCTGTGCTCATAAAGGTTGATAAAATTGTCATCAACCCATAAAGCTTACTGACAGTACAGTAACATTAAAGAAACACGTATATGAAGAACTGTAATATAAGGCATTTTAATATTTTGCACTCATTTTATACAGACAAAAATCGCAAAAAATAGCAGGAGGTTTTTCTGCTTAGGAAGAAATAATTGTAGAAAGTATAAAATAAAGTGACTGCATTTTTGCTTTTTGAAAAAAAAAAAAAGAAATTCAGGACTGACATAATTCACAGCAATATTAGGGTAATCTGATTCTACTTAAGTAGCGTAAGAATAACTCCTTACCTACTGTTCTAAATACAGTAGTGTCGCTTCAACTGTATACCGATATGAGAAATAAAAATCCGGATCACAGTACAAGTATTGTACAATTATTTAATTTGACCTGAGTAAAAGATCCATACCAAACTGATTTTGCATTTTATATGATTGATATAACCTGTCTTCCATTTTTGTATTGACATAGAATATTTCTGTCAGATATAAAGGAGACAGCCCAAGATTCTGGTGCTTCCCTTTGCCACAAGGCCATATTGCTGATTCATGTTGAACCTCTTGCCCACTAGGACCTCCAGGTCCTTCTCTGCACAGCTTCTTTCCAGCTGATGGGCCCCAGCATCTACTGGTGCTGGGGGTTGATCCTCCCCAGGTGCAGGACTCCACACTTCTCCTTCTGGAACTCCATGAAGCTACTGTCTGCCCAGTTCTCCAGCCTGTTGAGGTCCCTCTGAATGGCAGCACACTCTCAATTTTGTATCATATGCAAACTTGCTGAAGGTGCACATAATCCCATCACAGAGTTTATTATAAAGAAGTTAAACTGTATGGGACCCACTACTGACCCTTGGGGCACACTATTAGGGACTGGCCTCCAGCTGGACTCAATGCCACTGATCACAGCCCTCTAAGACTGGCAGCTCAGCCAGTTCTCTGTTCATTTCACTATTTGACCCGTACTTTAGCAGCTTGACTATAAGGATGTTATAGGAAAGAGTCTCAAAAGACTGACTAAATCCAAAGTAAATAACATCCACTGCTCTCCCCTCATCTACCAAGCCAGTTATCTCATTTTAGAAAGCTACCAAGTTGGTTAAGCAAAATCTCTTCTGTGTAAATGCATGCTGAATACTGCCAATCACTTTCTCATCTTTCCTGTGTTTGTAAATGGTTTCCAGGATTATTTGCTCCATGACTGGTCTGTAGTTCCTTGTATCCTCATTATTGCCCCTCTTGAAGACAGGAGTGACGTTTTCTTTCTTCTAGTCCCCAGGAACCTCCCCTGGTGACCATGAACTTTGATAACTGGCAGTGGCATCACAATTACATCAGTCATCTCACCCAGCACTCCTAAGTGCATCCCTTCAGGCTCCATGAATTTGTGTGTCCAGTTTGCTTAAATGCCCTCCTTCTCTACCAAGGCTAAGTCTTACTTGCTCCTGACTTTCTCTCACTTCTGGGACCCAAGAATCCTGAAGGCCAGCTGTCCCAGCCTGGTTATCCCAGGAAGGGGGAGATTCGTGGTTATACCCAGAGTGAGATTAAGACACAAACGAGGTCAGATGCTGCTAACAAAGGAGTTTATTTTTGTTGTAAGAAAATAGCGATAGGAGAGAGAGAAAATAGAAAAGGGGAAAATTTAGCAAGCAGTCAGGATAGAATTGCAAGAGATAATCACCACCATGGATCCAGCGGCGTCCCGTTGGTCCGTAGTCTTGCAGTCTTCAGTGGGAATGGTCCCTCTTGTGGTTTGGTCTCACAATCTTTTATAGGGTATTTTTTTCCTGACTCTTGCCTCCTGCGCACGCTCTCAGCAGCTGATCCCATGGGGTGCACAGGAGCACTGTGTGACTTCTTGCATGCTTTGGCAGGTTTGGGGGTCCTCTGTGTCTGGACCCGCCATGAAGCGATGTCGTTGTTCTTTGTCCTTCGTTGGAACTGGTCTCCAGAGACTATTTGCTTCTTATCTGTTCAGTGGGTCATTTGGCTCTTATTTATTCAGGCCTGCAGGCAATCCCTGCTTGCCAAGCCACCAAAAGCCAAGCCACCAGGAAGTTTCACAACTTTGTCAGCAAGCTTTGAGACAGCTCAAGATAAGGTCTCTCACACCTGCTTTATCAGAAAAGGCCAAGGCAAAGAAAACAGGGGTTACCTCAGTCTTTTCCATGTCCTTTGTCCTCAGTTCCCCTGTCCCATTTAGCAGTAAGTTTTCCCTGGTCTTCCTTTTGTTGCTGATGTCCTTGTTGAAGCACTTCATGCTCCTTCGTGTTCCTCACCAGATTGATTCCAGGTGAGCTTCAGCTTTCTTAAAACCATCTCTACATGCTCAGGCACTGACTCAATGTTATTCCTGGATTTTTGCTTGAGTACAATCAGGAGGTCCTTGTTCATCCATGCAGGCCTTTGCTTGATTTTCTACTCATGCTGATGGACCGTTCTTGACCTTGGAGTTGGAGGAGGTGATACTTCAAAACCAACCAGCTCTCCTGGACCCCTTTTCTCTCCAGGATTGTGTCCCATGGGATTAATCCAGGCAAATGCCTGAAAAAGCTGAAGTCTGCTCTGCTTGAATTGTGAGCTTGTTTTTGCTCTGCTTCTTCATTGTAGGATCCTGAACTCCTGTGTCTCATTGTCATTGCAGCCAAGGCTGTCTCCCAATCTTCACATCCATAACACAAATTTAAGGTGATGCTAAAGCTTTTCACAGCCCAATAAAATATTTATCTATTCTATTTTAAAAGTTATAAATGTTTTAATAAAATCATCTTAATTTTGGCAAATGGTTTATAAATTTTACTTCCTGACTTTTCTGGAGACTATTAGGAATGCTATAGCTAAAATTTCACAAAAGATCTGATGTCAAAGAATATCTAACGTAGTAAAAATGAATAATTTTTACTTAATTTAGCAGATTTTTAAAAAGCAAAATCAAACAAGATTTTTCCTTTGCAGAGGTATTAAGCTTTTGTATTGCATGTGTGGATTCCTTTTGAATATGTTGCAACTAATTTGTATTAATAGGCTACACTTCAGAGATATCGGGTGACATAAAACATAAACAATTCTCTTAAATTTCTAGTATTTAACACAAAAATAAAGATGCAAAATCAAGGATAAAAACCCCATTTAATCACAGGTTAAAGGGAAAAAAAACCCTGAAGAATTTAAAGACAGTCTTTATTTACACAAGAATACTGGTTATTTTCACCATTTCTTTATTATTGCTTGTTCCCTCTTTAAAAAAAAAAAAAAAAAAAATTAGTTGATTACAAACTTCTTTTTTGTAGTTATCTGTAACTGAAAAATGCATTGCAGAACTGAGAGACTCAGATCCTTCAAGACCTAGAGGGCAGCTATCTCATGTACAAGTTCACCATTTGTTATTCATGCTGATAGCTCACATATATAACCAAATCTCTCGTCTTTGAAACCAAGTAAATGAGAGCAGGTGAAATTTCACCTACCTGCAAAAGACCACAGAGGATGGTCAAGGCTACTCCAAATTCCAAAAATGTGATCGGGCTCAGGTTCTATCTAAATTTTGCTACAAATCTTGTCAAAATCAGATAGAAACACTTAGATTAATGATGTAAGAGACATACATCTCAGACAGCAAATTGTATGTAATCAAATATTCTGTTTGAAATGTGGTCAAGAATAAACCCCAGACCTCTGTATACAGATAAATGTATTTCGTCATTGAGGCAGATAGGTGTCTTTTCAAAATCCCAGTGGTTATCTCTATCTGCATTTTAAAATATACTTATCTGATATCTGTACAAAGTATTTTTTCTTTTTTTTTCTGTTTGAACATAAGAATTTATTTTTTTCACTTATACATGTCTTTCCTTCCCCTTACCCGCCTGAAAAAGTCTTTATTAGTCCCCAAAGTCTTTATTAATTTTATTTCCCTATGTTAAAGTATTTAACTTCCAACAGTACAATGCTGTGTATATTTTAACCAGCTCCATTGATACTCTCCAGGCAATAAACTTAGCTCACCAAATCTGAGCAACACTTAGAATTAACAGAAGTTAACTGAAATATCCAGATAGGAAGTAGGAAAATATTCACAATTGGATTAATAAAATGAGCTCTTTTGCCTGCTTGGACTAGACTAGCAATGAAGGTACATATTGTCTTCACAATTATGTTCTTTCTTTTGGTAAAATAAAACTGTATTAACTGAGTTTATATGAGCAGTACCTATTTAAACCCCCAAACAATCTGCTTGCAAAGAATCTGATCATGGCTACAGTATACTATTGAATTTGCAATTTAATCTCGAAAGACTTCTGGACTCAAGAATACTGAAGAACTGGGATATTGAAATCATCCTTGAAAATACATCTCCAACAAGAAACTCAAAGTTCCATATACATGTTAAAACACCTGCCATGGTTTAACCCCATGTTGTGGTTTAGCCCTGTCTGGCAATTAAACACCACCAGTTGCTCTATCACTCCACAGACACAACCTCTCCCAGTGAGGAAGGGTGAGAGGAAAAACAAGGGAGGCTTGTAAAAGTTGAGATAAGAACTAATTAATCATATAAATGAAACTTATGGAGTTACTAACAATCCTATTGCTAATAAGTAATTAAAAGAACAGAAAAATAGAACAAATGATACAGGATCTCATCACCCTTGGGCAGACACAGCGGGTTCCAAAAACAGAAAAGTGAAAAAAATAAATCCAAAACCCTGAGTGCAAAAATGGAGGGAGAACACCTCCTCCCTAAGCCTAGGAGCAGAGAGCAGGGAGAAACAAACTTCCA
>NW_010244124.1:53557-53951 GCF_000690775.1 Eurypyga helias
AGACAGACCCGCCGGCAGAAACTGTGCTGCTGGCTGGAAGCTCTCAGCCGACACCACACCCCCACCACCTTCCAGTTTGCGCCATCTTGCAAAACCCATGAGCTTTGCAAACTTCCCCGTCACCCTGCCGGGGAGTGCCGCTGGTATGGGGGTAACACTGATCACTCAGCTTGATGTATTATTGAATGAAACAAAACCTTGTGGGATGGCCCCAGGAGAGCAGCTCATCCCTGTCAGGGACCAACACACCTCAGCTGGCAACTAAGCACCACACAGCTGCTTACTCTGTCTTCCATCCCCATCCTGCTGGGGGAAAGAATCAGAAGGATAAAAGTAAGAAAACTCATGGATCAAAATAAAAACAGTTTAATAACTTTTTTTTTTTAAATGTAAG
>NW_010244124.1:53966-56475 GCF_000690775.1 Eurypyga helias
GGAAAAAATAACAAAAAGAAAATTAAACCCCCAGAAAGGCAAGTGATACAAATCAAAGTAATTACTTACCAGCAACTAATTGATGCCTAGCCAGTACGTAAACAGTGCTTCCTTACAACCTATCCCCCATTTTTATTGCTGAGGATGATGTCATATGGTATGGAAGATCTCTTTGGTCAACTGTGTCCCCTCCCAGTCTCTTGTGTACCCTCAGCCTTCTAGCTGTCTGGGAGGTCTGAGGGGCAGAAAAGGCCTTCACTTTGTGTAAGCACTCCTCAGCAATAACTAAAATATTAGTGTCAACACTATTTTAAACACAAAGCTAGAGCATAGCTCCATGGAAGCTACTATGAAGAAATTTAACTCTATCCTAGCTAAAACCCTAAAGCCACATTCCACACTGCTTTTTCACTTATTCCAATACAACCATTTTTACAGCAATGATGTGTGCCAGCATACATTATTTTCTCTTCCCCCCTCCCTCCTCTCCCCCCCCTTTGTGTGATTGATAGAAACACAAACAGAAATCCTGAGAGACCCAAGGAAAAAAAAATCACATAATAGACAAACAAATTCAATTTCTGTCATAATGAAAAAGGAAGTGTGCTTTGAAGTCTGGAGTATAAGGCCACAAAAAAACCCAAAACTATTTCCTTTATGGCACAAATTAATTATTTGTCCTCCATCCTACATACACATACGCATCCCACATAACTTTCTCAAATACCAGTAGATCTTGACACTCCCTTCTACTAGCACTTAGCAGGTAATAAGCATGGAATCTATAAATAACTGTTAGGTACACAGAGGCAAAGAAGACCAGAAGGCATGGAAGGAGTCACAAAAGCTTGATTTGATTTTACAGGAGAACTCATCCAGCTACCTATTCTTCTTGGTAGACCTTAACTATACAGAACCTACAAGTTCTTTACAGTGGAGAACTGACAAGGTTCTTGATGGACTTCTGCTGGTATAAACTAGAGCTGTTCATATAGATAGCTCCTCTGGTCAAAAGTTTGCTTTAGACAGACACACAGCTACCTACTTTTTTTTTTTTTTTTTAGAGTTATGGGGATCTCTACACTGTCCCACACAGCTTTAATCCAGAGGACAGTGATAGTCACAAAGACCTCAAATTGGAGATTATGCCTTTTACTATTGAGTCATTCCTAAGAGAAGCTTAGACTCAAACAAATTTGAACCAACATATATTTGTTCTCTGTGTATTATAACATTTTTTTTTAATTGAATGCAACTGTAGTATTCAGCCTCTACCACAACTGAAGTACAAGGTTAGTAGTCTCAGTGACATTTAAAATAGATAAGACCAAAGAACTGATACAGTAATGGACTATACAGAACATTTATGGATTTTTTTTTAATTGAGAAAATGAGGTACTGATCATAATTAAAAACATACTACCCTCTTATCTTAACCTCCAACATGTCTTTGCGTATCAAAACTTGACTAGCTTACTTGTTGCTAAGTATTTTTCTACAGTGTTACTGAGTGTGGGCTTTCTGTAATGAAAGAATGAAATATTATGTTCTTTAAGCAAATATTTATTGAAAGTAATATTTATTCTCTAGACCCTGGACATATTCGGTATTATGTAAAGGTTTTTGGTTTTTTTTTTCTTAATTAAACTTGTCAATAATGCTACTCAGTTTTGTCTCAGTTTCTTTAAGAATAAGAGTGTAGTTTCATAAGACTTACAAATACATAGTTTGTAGAAAACATTTACTTTTTATGAGCCCATTAATTCTACTATCCCTGCAAGTTAATAACTGTATCTAGCTTTTAAATAAATACATCAAAATTCATAATACCTTTTGAAGCACATAAAAACAAATCATTGTAATCTTCCAACTTGATTTTTTTCTGATAACTATGATCAAGAAACTATGCTTCATCCCACAGCAGTTTTCTAATATCTTTCATAGCACTTTATGACACGTCTTGTATTGAACCTACAGGACTGATCATGACCACTAGAGGGATTTTGTTATAGATGCAGGCCAGAAACAGTTCTTTTAAACTTCAGCATTTGTTTCATTTATACTATATCACCAAGTATAAATAAAGCAGAATGAAGTTGGCTCTGTGCTTCTAACCTTTTACTTGCAAAGCCGTTAAGGTTTCAGTAACCTGGTGTGACATAGTGATACTGAGTACAGCTGTCCTCCAAAGATCTGTCAGCTCTTTCAATTTCAATTTCAATACTCATTCAAGTATTCCATGATGAAAGATACACATATCCAACATGAAGAGGGAAAATGTTTATACACTTTTAAATATCTTTTTTTGAGGAAGGTAAACAAAGGCAAATACATACCTACTCTACCTGGTGCATGTGTCCAGGTGCTGGTGACAGTAGCAGCAGTGGGTTCTGCAGGGGTGGCCCTTGTGCAGAGCAGATGGGGCTTCCCTGTGCTGGACACAGACGGTTCCAGCCGGCTCCAGCCCGCGGTCCCACCGCCCGGCACCGCTGCGCCCCCCAGCCATGGG
>NW_010244124.1:56577-56876 GCF_000690775.1 Eurypyga helias
GGGGGAGGGGGGGCCCAGGGAGCCCCTCCCAGAAGGCCACAAGGAGGATCTGGTGAACTACAGGCCAGTCAATCTGACCTCGGTGCTGGGGAAGGTTATGGAACAGATCGTCTTAAGTGCCATCACATGACACGTACAGGACAACCAGGAAATCAGGCTCAGTCAGCAAGGGTTTACAAAAGGCAGGTCCTGCTGGACTAACCTCATCTCCTTCTATGAGAAGGTGACCTGCTTAGTGGATGAGGGAAAGGCTGTGGATGTTGTCTACCTCGACTTTAGTAAAACTTCTGACACTCTTT
>NW_010244124.1:57241-63036 GCF_000690775.1 Eurypyga helias
TAGCATTCACCGAAAAAAGCTGGCAGCTCATGTCTTGGATGGGTGTACTCTTTGTTGGGTGCTGGGTGACAGCCATGTGAACACGAGCCAACATTGTACCCAGGTGACCAAGAAGGCCAACGTCATCCTGGCCTGTATCAGGAACAGTGTGGTCAGCAGGAGTAAGGAAGTGATTGTGCCCCTGTACTCAGCACTGGTGAGGCCGCACCTCGAGTACTGTGTTCAGTTCTGGGCCCCTCACTTCAAGAGGGACATTGAGGAGCTGGAGCATGTCCAGAGAAGGGCAATGAAGCTGGTGAAGGGTCTGGAGCACAAGTCTTATGAGGAGCAGCTGAGGGAATTGGGGTGATTTAGTATGGAGAAAAGGAGGCTGAGGGGAGACCTTATGGGTCTCTACAACTACCTTAAAGGAGGTTGTAGACAGGTGAGTGTTGGTCTCTTCTCTGAAGTTACAAGTGATAGGACAAGAGGAAACTGCCTCAAGTTGCACCAGGGGAGGTTCAGATTGGATATTAGGAAAAATTTATTTATGGAAAGAGTTGTCAAGCAATGGAACAGGCTGGCCAGAGAGATGGTGGAGTCACAATCCCTGGAGGTATTTTAGAAACTAATTGATGTAGTGCTGTGCTTAGGGATACGGTTCAAATAGACTTGGCAGTGCCAGATTGATGGTTGGACTTGATGATCTTAAAGGTCTTTTCCAACCAAAACAATTCTATGATTCTAAGAGCATACAACTTAGTATGAGGTATCGACAAATTTGTAACGGTTATTTTTTTTCCCCTCACTTCTTTTCTGCTGTTTCAGGTAGGACAAGTTTCATGCTGTTACCTCTTCTAATATGTCTTGAATAAATTCAATACATTTGACAAATCTATACCAAAACCTTTGTTGGTCTGAAAGATTCAGAAAGAATTTGTTCCTCCTATGCCTGTTTGCCTCCCATGGATATTTGCTTTTGGTCTTTAAGGGCCCCCTTTCTAATCCAAAAAGCTAACTTAATGCAATAGCTCTAAAAGGAAATACAAGTTTTCTGCTGTCATTTATGCACTTATGTGCTCAAGGCTAGCTTATAACAGAAGCTTATAATGGTCAGATTTCTCACAGGAAAGCTTTCTCACAAAAACTGATTAATGCTCTACATTACCAGTTGGAATGATGCCATTTAACCTTATTTTGACTCCCAGCTGAGTGAAGAAAATGAAGAGTCTATTCTATATATTCTGTGAAGCAGTTAACAATCCTAGGAGGCAATAATCCTTGCATCAAGGAGAATACAGAGATCAAATCTTTGTTAAAATCCATAAAAAGATGTTAGTGAATCTGCATTACATGAAAGTATCTGTTTCAACAAAAAAAAATAATTGAAATAAATTTCAGGTGTGTGCAGCAGTAGGTAATCTTCAAAAGCTTTTTCCATGTATTGAAAGGAGTCTTTCAGAAGAATAGTGCACGATGCATGAAACACTGATGTGTCAACCCTTTAAAATACAATGCTGATAACTGCTTCAGAGTTCTTTTAACTAGATATATTATTTATTTTAGTTTTTTTCACTGAAATTTAAATTTAAAAAGAGACTGAGAATATAGTTGACAGTAAGGAAGTAATCGCACAAAAGTTACACCAATTTATATCATCCATAAAATTAAATTCTTGGTTCCAGTAAGATGACTCATATTTTGCTCTCTAAGTTAGAAAGACATCTTTAACCTTTTAAGTACAAAAGTTTGATTAATCTGAACCTTTTCAAATGACCTTTCATAATGTTCTTATAGCTTTGTAGTCATAATGAGATGTAAAATGAGTTGTATGTCAAAGCTTGGCTTAGATTGTAAGTTACCTTTCATGTCACAAAGAGAACAGAAGATTCTACACAGAATAAAAACAAATGCACATATATATTTGAATCTTATGAAAAGAGAGTAAAGAAACATAAAAAATCATGTATTTATATATACTTTGTGCTGTAGTCCTTAAAAACCACACTGAAGTTTCACCAGGAAAAAAAAAATCAACACAACTAAGATTAACAACTGTCTTTCATAGAATCCAATAATAAAAATTTATTTTGAAAAGTGAAATTAGTAATCTGAAAGAATTTTTATAATAAAACAAACAAAGAAACAAACCAAAGATCCTTTCTGTTATCAAGTCAGAACTCTTTCTTATTTCTACTGCTTTTAAACCTTTTGGGAAATTGTGTAACACACAACAGTTCTGTTTTAACTGAGGGCTTCATTGCACATTTTAGGAATATCAAGATCTTAGGTTCTAAAGTAACATTTCTGTTTGTTACTAATATATGAACAACCGACTCCATTACTTGTTTTTCTAGGAGTTAAATATCTGTTGAACTGCAAGAGAGAAATCAGATTCTAAAATTCTACATTGAGTAATAATTTCTTTTATTCCATTATTCATAAAACATTCCTTTTTTGTATGATGTTTCAACATTGCTTAATTTGTCTTTGCATTTTAAATAGCATATAAACCAATAATGCATAACAAGAAGAGAGTAATGGGCCAATGTTCATGTCTGGCAAATAGTATCAATGAGCTCTGATAAAATAAACTTTAAAACATGGTTAGAAAGGAGGAGAATTATTCTGTTCAATTTTTTTATTGCTGGAGAAGATTTCAAGGAAGGACATAATTTTCAAATGCAGACATAGATATTAATTACTGTTATTCACTTACTGCACAACATTTTAGTCCTGAGATGGGGAAGCAGTTAAAAAATTTCTTGTGAAATGTCATTTTCAGTTGAATGCTTTTTTCTCATCTACAAAAAGAAACAAAAGTTGAGGTAATTTTCAAGGACTTGAAATTCAGATGATCTCTTAATTCTACATGATGTCCATGTCAAGATTTAAATTTAAATCTATTTTCACACAGTGTTTTGCATGACAGTTTCCTAAGTTTTCAGAAAATAACTAAAATTAGAAAACAAGAAGTTTCTAATTTGAATATTAAGATGATTCAACAATAAAACACATGGGAGAGTGGGTTTTGCTCAAAATCAGGTAAAGAGCTTATGGAATTAATGGACAGAAATGGACTGTTTTCTGCAGACAAGCCTAATAATTAACATCTGATTTTCTGATGAAACTCAAAAGTTATCCTAAGATATATTGGACTACATTCCCAGGAAGTTATTTGACATTCAACCAATATATAGACTGACGTTGGAGACAAGATATGGACTAATGATCAGGTTATTTCAGAGAGAACATACTCCACTCATGCACATTTTAGGTGGCTTCCAGGCTTACTAGATGTGTATCTGAAAAGAGCTCTTCATTGCAGATGTGCATTTCTCCCAGTCAGTCTGCTCTGATTTTGTGCCGAATTGTGCCATAGCCTGCTCACCTGGAACATGATTGTTATCTCAAATATATTCCATGAAGTAAGAGTTTTTCTGAAAAGGGTGCCTCATTAGGAGCTTAGACCTGCATGACTTCCATCAATTAAGATCACTGTTAGCCAGACTTATGTGAATGTATTCACACCCTGACCCACGCAAAATCTTCTTGAACTTTTTACTTCCAGCAGTTTGAGTTTTAATTCATACCTGCATAGTTTGCACCTGAAATAAATTCACTGATCTCTCAAATTAGGTCCCTGTGACTTTTTGAAGCCCAATGAAGTTCACATTGTAACACCTGCAAAATTTTAAATCTGTGTGAATCCACAAGCACCCTAATTTTGAAAATGTATTTTTAGATAAGCTATGGAAGAATGTTACATTGCCACCCTATTGCTCCTCTATCCTCCTTATCCAATTTATTTCTTTAAACTGCTTCTGGTTTTACATTCCTGTCATGCTGCTTCTTATACATCTAATTCCTCAGATTAAAAAGATAAACACTATCTCATGCACTTCTCATCACACTCATAGCAAGTATCTCAGTGCAATTTCAAAGATCTTTGAGATGAGATACCTTTTACTGTTTTTTAAACAATAAACAGACTTAGTGTTCTCATTAGACATTTTGGCTTTTACTTTTGACCTGCAATTGCTCACTGATCCACCTTTAGTGAGTTTTTCACTTTAGTAACTAGATCACTTTCAGTAGTGTATGCTGTTAATTTTACATTCTGTAACAGTTACATAGTTACAGGGTACCATCACCTCCTCCAACAGGAATGCTGTGATAAACACTAATTTCTTTCATCATCATAGTGCCCATTCACTTAATTTACTCCCTCAGCTTCTTTATATTTTCTTTATTAACGTGCTTTACAATCACCTGCGAACTTTGCTCTCTCTATGTTTATCCCATATCCCTGATTAGCAAACCAAACATAAAGAATAACTGTGTTAAACTGCTGCCACGATACAAGTTACTATGTACTCATATTTTATGGTTTTGGACATGATAGTAGCTAGAAGTTCATCTTATCTTGTTCCGAATCTCCAATTCTTTCAACTTCTGGCAGTCTTTTTAAAAAATATATTACATTTTGAATATCACTAGAATACTTCATGAGAGAAGAATCATAATATTCATTATGTAATATTATCCAAAACATCTGCTTCATTGATATGCAGAAGTGAACCAATATAAAAGGAACTAGTTAAATGATAAGGTGCCTGTATCAAAGCTGGTGCCTGGAGATATATATACACATATAGATAAATATATATGTATGTATAAGTACAGCTCTAAGAAGTCAAATGCACCTTTCAAACATTTCACCAAACAGTAGCTTTAAAAACAGAAAAAAAATCCACATTACTTCATCCCTTATGAATCTGAAAGTTCTGTATAAAACTGAAAGAACTTATATCAGTAGTCTTTTTACAGTTTGATTAAAGAATTCATATCTATACATTGGTAAAACAAATTCATCACCCTCTCAATTACTGAGCAATTAGATTAAGCTTTGTCAGTGTATCCAAGTGTCTCCAACACTTCGATAAAGCAAGTCAGCAACTAGGAACTAGAAAATAAAGTAAAATAGTTTATGTATTAATTCAATAACAAAAAAAAAAAAAAGAAAATAAAGAAAAAGCCAGATCACTGTGAAATTCAAGACAGATCAGACCTACTTAGAGGATTGCATTGTAGACATGCTGAGTCTGTCAGAATTTCTCCAGTAAGCAAAATCAAAGTTCTCAGAGCTGATTGGATGACAGATACTTGAATACCACATAGTGATGCTAACTATGATCTTGACATCTAAGCAAGAAACTTAACTGCGGATATTATTCCCCCACAAGTCTATTATCATGTTTTAAATAAGAGCAAATCTCTACCTTACAACATTTTTGATTTTTGCCTTTCCTTTTATCTTATGTTTGATATCTATAGGGAGAATTGTGCTGATTTTAGTCAGGACACAGTTAATTTTCTTCACAGTAACTGGTATGAGGCTGTATTTTGGATCTGTGCTGAGAGGAGTAGTGATAACACTGGTGGTTTTGGTTCTTGCTAAGGATTGTTTGTACCAATTCAGGGACATTTTCACCTTCTGATACTGAACCTGTGTTCCCAAATTTCTTGCTACAAGCTGCAGGGTGGGAGGGACACGAAGTTCAGACAGCTAACCCAAACGTTCCAGAGGAGTATTTCATTCCATTGGATGTCATGCTCAGTATATAAGCCAGGGGTGGGCCAGAGGGCCGTGTTACTGGGTTAGTTAATTAGTGGGTGGGTTGGTCGTTTTTCTCGGTCAATCTGTCTCTCAGGCTCACTTGGACTCTGTCCCAGTCTTCCCCTTGAGCTCTCTGGCTCTGACTCAAACTACTTGGGACCTGGGTGTGTATTGCTTGGCAGGTGGTGAGCAATTG
>NW_010244125.1:0-10572 GCF_000690775.1 Eurypyga helias
TAGGTTTCCAAGCCATACAAATATACTTTGTGTGTGCCAGGAACAGATAAACTAATTACATTTAGTCTTCCAAGAAGAAAGAGGTATGTTATGGATAATCAGCAAAGGTGTAGGAAGACGGAGAAAGAAATTATCTGCTAACACTTTCTGTTGGGTCAGCTTGTAGTACCTGTTAGGATTTTGGTGTTAGAGCAGATGCAGTGATGTGGTGATGTTGTACAGCATACTCTGAAAAAAAGAGTATTCTTTCCTACCATTTTATTTTGAACTCGCCAGTGTTCTAGATTATGGTTTCCAGATGATGCCGAACTATGTTCTAAGAAACATTAACTACACTGCCAAAGCGAAAACTAATTCAGTGGTAAATTCGCTCGTAGCTATTTCTTGTATGTCGTAGAAGACTGTTGCTTTGACTCGAAGAGTTAAGGTCAATCCTGCGAAATGTCGCATTCCATACTAAAGGAAAAAGAGCAATCGGTTTGTCCAATGGTAGTTCTGTTTGTGACGAAATGAGATTATCTTGGCCTTTAGGTTTCCAAACCTTATAGCCCTAAGGCTGCTTAGGGTTTAATTACTCTGCAAAGTGACTGGTGTACTCTGCTGTCATGATAAAAGGATTGCTGCTAGAGTACCCAAAGAATACTGTTGGATTACCTGAAACACTCTTTGGATACTGGGAGTGGTGCTGGAATACCAGAATTGCTTCCTGTATGCTTAGAGCTCTGCTGAGCTCCTGATATTCTGAAACTGCTACTCAGATCGTGAAGTTGCATCCTGAATTTGGGATTCCTGCAGAGATACAGACATATTATCCTACCCGTAGATTATGAGAAAGCGGCAGGAACCGCTGTTCGTGCCTCTGATATATTTCTTACTCATCTGGAAACCATAATCTAGAAGAACACTGATGAGCTCAAACTAGAAATACTAGGAAGGAATGTTTGTTCTTTCTTCACATGAATTTGCACAGTATGGTGTTCCACATCACGCACATCACTGCATTGGCTCTAAAACAACATGCAAACATGCACTACAAGCTGACCAAACTTTCTTTGTTAGCAGAAAATTTTTTGTTAGGTTTTTCTAGCTCTTAAAAGAGTACTTCAGCCCTAAGCAGACATAGCTCTTTAAAACTTGGAAAACCAGTTGAAAAGAAGACTCATTTCGTCGCATACAGGACAAACTATAGACAAACTGCTTGCTGCATTTTACTTTATTATCGTTAACTTTAGAGCCAACAGGATTGACCGTAACTCTTCGAGTCAAACAAACTGCCTTGAATGCCAAAACAGAAATAGTTGAGAGCAAATTTGTCATTGAACTATTCTTCGCTTTGGCAGCGTAGTTCATGTTTCTTAAAACATAGTTCTGCATCACATGGAAACCATACTCTAGAAGAACACTGGTGTGCTCAAACCGAAAATGTTAGGAAGGAATGTTTTGAACTTTCTTGCTGTGCCTAAGCAGGGTATGCTCTGACACATTAGGAACATCTTTGCATAAGCTGTAACACCGAAATCCAAACATGCACTACAAGCTACTACAGGAAGGGTTAGCAGACAATTTCTTGTTTCGTCTTCCTGTCCCTTTTATAGTGTACCTCATCATTAAGAAGCCATAGTGTTCTAAAACTTGGAATCCCAAATGCAAAGATTGCCTCAGGTCGCCGCAAACAGACTTAGCTAAGGACGAACTGCTGGCTCTTTAATCTGTTTTTAATGTCCAGAGGTTAAGACCACATATAATAGATGGCTGAATAGAGCGACTGAAATTCTTCAAGACAAATAAAAGGCATTTGCGCAAAACAGAAATAGCTAAGATCGAATTTGCCACTGAATTATTCTTTGCTTTGGCAGCGTAGTTCTCTTTTCTTTACACATGGTACTACATCATCTGGAAACCATAAGCTATAAGAACACTGGTGTGCTCAAACCGAAAAGAATAGGTAAGGAATGTGTTTCTTTTTCTTGCTCTGTCTTGGCAAAGTTGTTGTGCATACTCACGTACATCGCTGCATCGGCTCTAAAAGAGAAATCCAAATGTGCTCTACAACCTGAACCAACAGAAAGGGTTAACAGAGAATTTCTTGTTTTGTCTTCGTGTCCCTTTTATAGAGTACTTCATTCCTAAGCAGCTACTGTGCACTAAGACTTGGAATCCCAAATGCCAGGAAAGACTGAAGTAGTCACAAACAACACTAGCTAGGGAAGAACTGCCTGCTGACTTTTCTCGTATTGTCGTGTAGTGGTTAACCCGATATCTAACAGATCGCTGGAGTGACTGTAACTCTTCGAGTCAAACAGATTGCCGGTGACCACAATAAAAGAAATAGTTAAGGTAAATTTGCCTCTGAATTATTATTCTACTTAGCAGGGTAGTACATTGTTTCTTAAGACATAGTTCTGTATTCTATGTAAACTATAATCTAGAAGAACACTTTTGTGCTCAAACCGAAAATGCTAAGAAGAAATGTGTTCCTCTATATTGCTCTGCCTTGGCATGGTATGCTGTACCACATCACGCACATCAGTGCATTGCCTGTAACACTGAAATCCCAACATGCAGTACAAGCTGACCTAACAGAAAGGAGTAGCAGAGAATTTCTTGTTCGGTTATCCTTTCCCTTTGCAGAGTACTTGCAGCCATAGCGCTGTAAAACTTGGATCCCAAATGCTAAGAAAATCTCACTTGGTCTGAAACAGAACAAGCAAGGGACGAACTGTTTGTTTCTTTTTATGTTGGTATAATCCAGTCATGAATTTACGACGTTTCCCACATCACGCAGTGCATTGCCTGTAACACTGAAATCCCAACATGCAGTACAAGCTGACCTAACAGAAAGGAGTAGCAGAGAATTTCTTGTTCGGTTATCCTTTCCCTTTGCAGAGTACTTGCAGCCATAGCGCTGTAAAACTTGGATCCCAAATGCTAAGAAAATCTCACTTGGTCTGAAACAGAACAAGCAAGGGACGAACTGCTTGCTTCTTTTTACGTAAGTATGGTCCAGTTATGCACTTACGACGTTTCCCGGGACTGACAACTCTTCGACGCAAACAGACTGTATTCCACTACATACCCGAAAGAGCTAGGAGCAAATTTGCTACGGAATTATTCTTCGCTTTGGCCGTGTAGTTCATGTTTCTTGAAACATAGTTCTTTGTCATCTGGAAACCATAATCTCAAGAAATACTGTTGTGCCCAAGTCGAAAATGCTAGGAAAGAATGTGTTGCTCTTTCCTGCTTTGCCTAAGAAGATTATGCTGTGCCACATCACGGGCATTGCAGCATCGGCTCTAAAACCGAAATGCGAACATTCACTACAAGCTGACCCAACAGAAAGGGCTTGCAGGAAAATTATTGCTTCTTTCTGTCTCTTAAAAGTGTAATTCAGCTCTAAGCAGACATAGCGCTCTAAAACTTGGAAACCCAGCTGAAAAGTATCCTCACTTCGTCTTATTCAGAACTAACAAGGGACAAACTGCTTGCTGCGTTTTCCTTTATTATCGTCCAGTGGTTAACCTTATATCCAACAGAATGCTGGAGTGACTGTAAGTCTTCTAGTCAAACAGAATGCCTTGAACGCCAAAACAGAAATAGTTGAGAGCAAATTTGTCATTGAATTATTCTTCTCTTTGGTAGCGTAGTTCATGTTTTTTAAAACATAGTTCTCAATCACCTGGAAACCATAATCTAGAAGAACATGGGTGTGCCCAAACCGAAAAAGCTAGGAAGGAATGTGTTCTTCTATATTGCTCTGCCTAAGAAGAGTATGCTGTGCCACATCAGGAACATCGCTACATAAGCTCTAACACCACAATCCATACATGCACTACAAGCTGAACCAACAGAGGGTTTGCAGAGAATTCCTTGATAGGTTATTTTGTCCATTTTCAGAGTACGCAAACAGGCAAAGCGCTGTAAAACTTGGAAACACGAAGGCCAAAAAGCCCTCATTTTGTCGCAAACAGAACTACCTAAAGACCAACCATTCGCTCCTTTTCCATTGGTATGGTCCAATGGTGCACTCGATATCCGACGTTTAGAAGGACAGAAAACTGTTCGACTCGAACTGTATTCTACTACATACCCGAAATAGCTATTATTCTTCGCTTTGGCCGCGTAGTTCATTTTTATTGAAACATATTTCTGTGTCATCTGGAAAATAAAATCTTAAATACCACTGGAGTGCCCAAACCGAAATGTCTGGGAAAGAAGGTTTTGCTCGTTCTTCTTCTGAATTTGCAGAGTATGATGTGACACATCACGCACATCGCTACATCGGGTCTAACACGGAAATCCAAACATGCACTACAAGCTGACCCAACAGAAAGGGATTGCACAACATTTCTTGTTCGGTTATCCTTTCCCTTTGCAGAGTACTTCACTCTTAAGCAGCCATAGCGCTGTAAAACTTGGAAACCCAAATGCCATGAAAACCTCACTTCTTCACAAACAAAAGTAGATAAAGACGAACTGTTGGCTCCTTGTTCTGTTTTTATGGTATAGTGGTTAAGCCCACATTTAACAGATTTCTAGAGTGATGGTAAGTCTTCGAATCAAACAGAATGGCTTGTACTCCACAACTGAAAGAGCTAAGAGGGAATTTGCCACTGAATTATTCTTCGCTTTGGCCGCATAGTTCATCTTTCTTAAAACATAGTTCTGCGTCATCTGGAAACCATAAGCTATAAGAACACTGGTGTGCTCAAACTGAAAGGGATAGGAAGGAATGTGTTTTTCTATCTTGCTGTCGTGGCAGAGCCTAAACACTAACCCTAACACTATGCCTAACCCTAACCTAAAATAGCTCTAGCTCTAATTCTAACAATCCTAATTAAGCTCTTTCCTTAACCATAAACCCACAGAAGTCTATGCCTAAAATATATTTAGCACTAATCCTAACCTAGCTCTAAGCCTAATCCCCTACACAGCTCCACCCCAACACAGCTCTACCCCTACCCCATTAACCTAATATCATAGTTCTAAACCTAATTCTTGCTCTAACATAGCCCTGAACTTAACCCTTGCTAGAACTGTAACCCTAGCTCCAACCCTAAATATAACAAGCTAACATAGCTCAAACCTTAACACTATGCCTAACATACCCAAAACTGTAAACCTAACCTAACGCTAACCCATATAGCTCGAACCCTAAACCTAAACATAACATAGCTCTTACTCTAATGCTAACCCTAACACCAAACCTGACATACCTCTAACCATAACCCTGACATAGCTCTACCCATAACTCGAACTATCAACCGAGATCTACGGCAACACTATTTACCTAATATCCATCCAATAATCCTATCTATCCATCATATTTGAAAAGTCGTGGTTTAAACTGAAAGCGGGGAGGTTTAAATTAGATATCAGGAAGAATTTCTTCCCGGAGAGGCTGGTGAAGCACTGGAACAGGTTGCCCAGAGATGTTGTGGATGCCCCATCCCTGGATGTCTTCAAGGCCAGGCTGGATGAGTCTTTGAGCAACCTGGTCTAGTGGAAGTGTCCCTGCCAAAGGCAGGGGGGTTGGAACTAGCGTATCTTTAAGGTACCTTCAAAACCAAACTATTCTAGGATTCTATGATATCCTAGCTCTAACACTAATCCTGACTCTAACATATCCCTAACCTTAACCCTAGCACTAACCCTAACACTAGCTCAACTTTAACCCAAAACAAAATACTAACATAGCTCTATGCCTAATCCTAACCCTATTTGCTAACCCTGACTATAAACCTGACATAATATCTCTAGCCATAACCCTAACCTAACCATAGAGCTAACACTAACATAACTCTAACCCTAAACCTAACATAGTTTAAAACCTAACTCCATTCATAACATAGCCCTAACCTTAACACTAAACCTAACATAGCTCTAAACCTACCTATAAGCCTCAAAATAACTGAACTCTAAACCTAACCCTAACCCTAAATTACCTCTTAACCTAACCCTGATGTTCAACCTTAAATAACTCTAACCTGAAACCTAACCCTTACATGACTCTAAGCCTAACCCTAACAAAGATTGAGACCTAAACCTAATTCAGTTCTATCTCTAACCCTTACACTAACATACCTCTAAATCTGAGCCTAAACCTGCCATAGATCAAACCCTAATGGTAAACATAACTTAGCTTTAAACCTAACAGTAACATAGCACTAACACTAAACATAACATAGCTCTGACCATAACCGTAACTTTAATCCTAACATAGCCCTAACCCTAACTCTACACATAATGAATCTCTTAACCTAACCCTACATTTAAATTAAGCATAGTTTTAACTCTTAACCTAACTCAAATGGTAAAATTGCTCTGAACCTAACCCTAAACATAACATAGTTCTCACCCTAACCCTAACATAGTTGAAACCCTGAACCGAACTTTAACATGGCTGTAACCCTAACACTAACATAGCGTTAACCCTAACCGTAAACCAAACCCTAGCATAGCTCTAACACTAACCCTAAAATCATATCTCTAGCCATAACCTTAACTCTAAACTTAATATAGATGAAGCCCTAAACATTAAAACAACACAAAACTTAACAGAGTCCTAACCCTTAATCTAACATAGCTCTAACCTATACCGTTACCCTAATGTAGCTCTAATCCTAAACCTAAACGAGAGCTAACATAGCTGTAACCCTAACCCTACCCTACTCTTACCCTAACCTTAAAACTACATTTTTCATACCTAAACCTAGCCCTAAACCTAATCCTAAACTTTACATAGCTCTCAACCTAAACATAAACCTTACAATAAAACTCACGTAGGTCTAGCCCTAACCCTAACTCTAACATAGCTCTAATCCTAAACCAAACACTAAACCTAATATGTCTATTCCTAACCCTTGCCATAACATACCTCTAACCCTAACTCTAACATAGCTCTAACCCAAAGTTTAAAAATAAGATCTCTAATGACACCCTAACCTTTACATAGCTCTAAACCTAGCACTCAACCGAACCTAGCTTTAAGCCTGAACCTAATATATCTGTAAACCTAACCCTAACACTGATATAACTAAGACTAACCTTAACATACCTCTAATGCTGTGTAAACCTAGACACAGCATAGCTCAAACTGTAACAGTGAGATAGCGGTAACCCAAACAATAAATGTAAACCTGACATAACTCTAAACCTAAGCCTAACACTAACATAATTCTCACCCTAATCTTAATACTTATATAGCTCTAGACTTACCCCCCAGCCTTAAAATACTTTTTACCCCGTCCTTAAATCTAACCCTAACACAGCCATAAACTGAAACCTAACCCTTATATGTCTCTAACCCAAAACCAACAAAGCTCGTAACGTTACCCTAAAAATAAAACTGACATGGATCCCTAATCCTAACAGAACTCCAAGCCGATGCCAGATGTGGCTCTAACTCAAAAATAACTCTAACCCTGCTCTAAACACTTAGATACCTCTAAACCTAAACCTAACACTAAAAAAACTCCAACACTAACAGTAACTTAGGATGGAAGGCAGATGAAATAGAGTAAAGGAGAACGAAGAGGGAAAAATGAAGGAAAGAAATGCAAACATTGCACTACAAGCTGAACCAACAGAAAGGATTAGAAGAGAATTTCTTGTTCGGTTATCAGGTTTAGTGTTAGAGCTGTTAGTTTTAGTGTTAGGGCTACGGTTAGAACCAGGTTAGGTTTACCGTTAGGTTTAGAGCTATGTCAGGGTTAGGCTTGGAGTTAGAGGTAATTTCAGTTTAGGGATAGAGCCATGTTAGTTTTAGTTTTAGGGTTAGGTTTAGAGCTTTGTTAGCTTTAGAGTTAGGGATAGAGCCATATTAGGGTTAGGTTTCAGTTTAGACCTGTGCAAGGTTTAGAGTTGGGCTTAGGGTAAAATGTATGTTAGGTTTAGGGTAAGGTTTAGAGCCATTTAAGTGTTAGGATTAGGTTTAGAGTTATGTTAGGTTTAGGCATAGGGTTAGAGCTATGACAGGTTTAGAGTCAGTGTTAGGGTTAGAGCTGTTACTCTTACAGTTAGAGCTATGTTATGCTCAGGGTTAGTCTTTGTTTTAAAGCTTTGTTTGTGTTAGGGGTAGAGCTATGTTAGAGTTAGGGTTAGAGCTATATTAGGTTTAGGGTTACGCTTAGATGTATGCTAGGGTTAGGGGTAGATTTATATTTCATTTTGGGTTAGGGTTAGGCTTATAGCTATGTTCAGTTTAGTGTTTGGTTTAGGTTTAGAGCTATGTGAAGGGTAGGGTTAGGGTCTGGGTTAGAGCACTGTTATTTTTAGATTAAGGATTAGAACCTAGGGTTAGGGTTAGAGCTATGTTAGTGTGTTAGGGATAGACATATTAGGTTTAGGGTTATGGTTACGCTTAGAGCTATTAGGTTTAGTGTTAGCTATAGGAGTAGAGCTATGTTAGAGTTATGTTTAGTGGTATGTTACGTTTAGGCTTAAGGCCTAAGCCTAGAGCTAGGTCAGGTTTTTGGTTAGTGTTAGGCTTAGAGTTTTGCTTAATTTAAGCTTAGGTTTAGGGTAAGAGCTTTGTTACGTTTAGCGTTAAGGTTAGAGCTAAGTTTGTTTTAGGAATAGACATAGAGGTATGGTACGGTTGGTGTTAGGCTTAACATTAGTGTTAGGTTTAAAGCTATGATAGGGTTTAGTTATGTTAGCGTTAGGATTAGAGCTTTTTTAGAGTTAGGGTTAAGTTTAGAGGTAGGCTAGGTTTAGGGCTAAGGTTTGATCTATGTTAAAGTTAGTGTTAGAGCTATGTTAAAATTAGGATTTGTATTAGGGCTATGCTAGGGTTAGGATGAGGTTTAAAGCTATGTTAGGGTTACGGTTAATCTATGTTAGGGCTGGTGTTCACAAAAGGATAGGGTTAGAAGTAGGGTTAAGTTTAGGGTTAGGGTTAGGACTGTGATTGTTTTAGGGTTAGGATTAGAGGTATTTTAGGTTTAGGGTTAGAGCTAAAGTTACTGTTTGGGTTGGAGCCAGGGTTAGTCTTATGGATGTTAGTTTTAGAGATAGGGTTTAGTTTAGGGTTAGGTGTAAGTCAGAAGCAATGATACAGGTTTATGGTTAGGGATAGACCTCGGTTGGGTTTATGGGTAGGGGTAGGGCTAGAGCTATGTTAGGGTTAGGGATAGGGTTAGAGTTATGTTATTCTAAAGGTTTCATTAAGGTTAGGAATATGTTAGGTTTCGGGTTAGGTTTAGAGCTACAGCTGTATTAGATTTAGTTTTGGGTTAGTTTTATATCTCAGTGAAGGTTATGGTTAGAGGTCTGCTAAGGTTAGGATTAGGGTTAGAGCTATGTTAGGTTTAACGTTAGGAGTAGAGCTGTGTTAGGGTTAGGATTAGGGTTAGGATTAGAGCTATGTAAGTGTTAGTGAGGCTTAGAACCATGATAGTATTTGGCTTAGAGCAATGTTTGGTGTAGGGTTAGAGCTAGGTTAGTGTTAGGATTAAGATTAGGGCTATTTTAGTGTTAGGGTTAGGTTTAGAGCTATGTTAAGTTTAGAGCTATGTTAAGGTTAGGGTTAGAGCTAGGATTAGGGTTAGAGCAAGGTTTAAGGTTAGGACTAGAGGTATGTTAAGGTTAGGATTAGGTTTAGAGCTCTGATATGTGGTTTATAGTTAGGGTTAGGAGTAGATCTAATTTATGGTTATGATTAGGGTTAGAGTTAGAGGTATGTTAAAGTGAGGGCTTTGTTAGGGTTAGGATTAGGCTTAGAGCTATGTAAGGGTTAGGCTTAAGCTTTGTTAGGGTTAGTGTTGGAGCTAAGGTTAACGTTAGGGTTAAAGCTAAAGTTAGGGTTAGGTTTAGGCTTAGAGCTATGATACTTTTAGAGTTAGGTTTAGAGCTATTGTTAGGGTTAGGGTTGGAGATAAAGTTACAATTATGGTTTAAATTTGGGTTAGCGTTAGGGATATGGTTAAGGCTGGAGAAATATTTTGGGTATATTTTTAGGCTTTGGGCTAGAACTCTGTTATGTTTATCGTTAGGGTTAGGGCTAGATCTCAGTTAGGATTATGATTAGGGTTAGGGCTAGAGATATCTCATGTTAAGGTGTGGGGTTAGTATTAGGGTATGTGTTAGTGCTAAATTAGGGCTAGGTTTAGGGTTAGGCTTAGGGCTATTGTATGTTTAAGGGTAGGGTTAGAGTTAGGGCTGTGTTAGGTATTGGGTTACAGTCAGGTTTAAAGCTTTGTTAGCGTTAGGGTTAGAGCTATGTCAGGTTTAGGGTTAGGCTTAGAGGTATGAGAGGGTTAAGGTTAGTTTTAGGGTTAAACCTATGTCAAGGTTAGGATTAGGATTACAGCCATGTTATGGTTAGGGTTAGGATTAAAGCTGATTAAGGGTTAGGGTAAGAGCTATATAAATGAGAGTCTTAGGGTTAGAGTCATGTTAGGGTATGACATTGGATAAGAGCTATAGTATGGTTAGAATTAGAGTTTTGTTAGAGTTAGGGATAAGTTTAGAGCTAAGTTAGGGTTAGAGCTATGTTAAGGTAAGGAGTTAGGGTTTGGGATAGCTTTACAGTTAGGATTAGGGTGAAGTTTAAGACTCAAGCCATGAGGTTAG
>NW_010244125.1:10787-11200 GCF_000690775.1 Eurypyga helias
TCCTTCCTTACGTCCTTCCTTCCTTCCTTCCTTCCTTCCTTCCGTCCTTCCTTCCTTCCTTCCTTACGTCCTTCCTTCCGTCCTTCCTTCCGTCTTTCCTTCCTTATGTCCTTCCTTACGTCCTTACGTCCTTACATCATTCCTTACATCCTTCCTTCCTTCCTTATGTCCTTCCTTACGTCCTTACGTCCTTCCTTCCGTCCTTCCGTCATAACGTCCTGCCTTCCTTCTGTCCTTCGGTCCTTACGTCCTTACGTCCTTCCTTCCTTACGTCCTTCCTTACATCCTTACGTCCTTCCTTAAGTCCTTATGTCCTTCCTTCCTTACGTCCTTCCTTCCTTCCTTCCTTCCTTCCTTCCGTCCTTATTTACGTCCTTACGACCTTCCCTACGTCCTTCCTTACGTCCTTCCTT
>NW_010244126.1:0-27465 GCF_000690775.1 Eurypyga helias
TTAACTCTTTCCTGACTGAACCCAAAACATTTCCACTTGTGCATTACTAACTTGCTCACTGAAAATATGTCTACATGAACACAGCAGTTCAAATCATGACTGCTTCTGAATCAAGGTTTCTGATAATTCCCATTTACTAGGCTTTGGTTCACTCTAGGTATAGCTTTAAGCCAGAAAGTGTTTGAGGAGTGCATTTAATGCTGATTAATGGAACCAGCCTAGGACTTGTTTGAAGCTTCAAATAATAGAATCAAAGAAAACATTTAAAATGCGTATAGCATGCATGTCAGATCGTCAGCATCAGATTTTGCACTTTCTTATAATAGACAACTCCAACATGGACATCAGTTTCTCAGCATCAGCTTTTGTGCTGCAGGTCTACTTCTATTTGTCCAAACTGTTTGCTACTATAATCATAGTCAGAGACTTGCAGGACACTAAAGCTCTTCTCATTTCCAGATTGTGTTTGTGCTCTGCTTGCATCCCAGTATTTATAAAGAAAAAATCTTATTACGCGTTAAGAGGATGATACAATGTGTTTTGGGCTTGTCACAGGATATGTGTACCCTGATAAATAAAAAATTCAGCTGATGTTGTAGCACACATCTGCTATTCAGTTTGGACACCGACATAGTCATTTGCAGGCTCACTTTCTCACACCATCACCTCTGCAGATAATTGATACAAAATATACATCACAAACAATGTGTTTCATGTACAGAAACTACTTCAAACATGCTGTGAACTCTATGCCTATTGCACTTGCCTCATTCTAGAACACAGTGTAGCATTTTCAGTTTCTGGTACACTTTGACGCTCTTGCTCACAGAGTGTCTAATGTGAGCTTAATGAGACGGTGAGCATCACCTGACAGAGCAGTCAGAGCTACTACTGATTCCTCGAGGAAGATCTGTGGCTCAGCTACTTGGATGAGAAAGTTCAAACACTGCGCAGCCCAGGTGCACCGTGCCAGGTTTTAGCAGGAGTGGCAGAGACTTGCTGTGTAACTTCCTCATGTCACCGCTTGACTCACACTGAAAGAAAACTGCATGCAAAGTTAACTCAGGCTGAACACAAATATTAAAACAATATTTCTAAATTACCTTCCAACACTGGTCATGTCTCTAAGTCTAGTCTTAGGCCATGGCATCAAAAAGTAATATGTCTTGCATTATAGCTTATAATGTATATAATTTTGCCAATAACCATTATTCCGAACATAACTAAGTTTCTCTCGCTTCCAGTTTTAAATTGGAGTGGAAAAACAAGGCAGATGCTATACCCTTTACTGAACATAATATGAGGATTTGAACTTTTTATAATGTGAACTTTTAAAAAACTTTTTATGTTTAAAACATATCCAAATTGCACCTTTTTCCATCAATCAAATACAACAGTAGACTTTGTTCATGAATGATACAATGAAATTATTAAGCAGCGCTGATTCACTTTTTTTTTAATCAAGGAAGAAAAGAAGCAAACTAGAACCACTTTGAAGTATTCTACCTCATCTATTATTTTACAGGTTAAATGTTTATTACATTTACAAATGATTTACTGCGGAATTTTTCCCTAGGGTGTTTGCAAATTTGATGTCATTATGGAAGATTAATGTGTGTTTAAGCCAACTGGAGTAGCCTAATTTAATTACTTAGGACAATTCTTAAGTAATGCTTTACTCACTGTTCAACAATTAGATGCATTGTCTTAAGAAATATAAACTAATATGTGGCATTGTGGAGACCATTTGACAAGAGGACATTTATTTTCATTCTATTGCCTCTGCTTTGTTTTTAAAAGCTTCAGGTGTACAGTACACTTTCAGCAAGATTTAGGGGGATGTGGCGGGGTGAAACACAGGGGTATATCTGATGTGAGGAATTACTGAAGTGACAGAACAGAATATTGAGACTATGGGGGGGGGCTGGCAGAAATAACGATGAATTGATTTGCATGTGGCCGGATACTGAAAACCCACCTGGTCACTGACTGGGCCAGCAGGCTCCACTGGGCTGAGAAAGGCAGGGCCTGGCAGCCATGGCCCTTTCCACTTTCCCAGCCAGAAACTGGGTGGATGGGGGCCTCCCCTTCGGGCAATGGGGCAGCCCCAACCCCAGGCATTGGGCAGCTCTGTGGGGACAGGGACTGGATGAGGTCAGGACAGAATATAAACCTGCAGGACAGCCCAGCTTGGGAAGCCCACAGCCAGGCAGGGCAGGTCTATGGGGAGTTGGAGACTGGCCCTGCTGTGGGTTGACAGCTCCAGGGGGCTGACACGGGGTCTTGGGCCATGGCCAGGGTGAGGGAGAGCTGGAGGCACTGGGTAGGGACAGTCAGTGCTGGTGGTAAGCTTAGGGCCAAGACACAGGATTCAGAGACATACTTTAATAATACAGTGAAAAGCCTATTGACCTTAATATGATGACTAATTGTATTTCAACTTACTTCTAATATGGAACAAAGCTCTCTGTAGCTGTGACCATAAACACTTAGGGCAAACAACAAAACCATCAGTGCTATCTTTTGTTATCCTGCCAAACAAGGGCTCCTGTGGTAGTCACCAGAACACAAAATGCAAACCCAGTTCCTGAGACTGACTATATTCCTTTTGAATTTTTGCAGTTATTGTGGCTGTAGGGACGGAGCTATATATATTCCAGTAGTATTGTCTTGAGCAATCACCCTGTGCTTACTTGCCTGCTTACTAACCCATGGAAATACCCTGGCATACCATAACCTATACATTGCAACTGACTTCTTTGCTACATAATACAGTCTTGGTTACACCTGTAAGATTTTCAAATACAAAAAGAGAAATTTTTCTCATCTAACTTCTGACATGTACAATGTAGATGGACATGGTCAGCCTAGCTGACAGTAGAAAGAAGGTGTGTTGAGAAGATGTTTAACATATTCATTAAACTGTTCTGATCATTAAGCAGCCTGTGTTTTGAGAAAAAATCTGCACCATATAAAGGACTGCATAAATATTCATTAAAATAACATTTTTCCACTGCAACTGACATTTTGCTCAAGATGCTGAATTACTGCATTATCGCCTACTCAAAGAGAACAAATTGTTAGATCTATTCATCCATCAATGAATGTACATTAATATAAAACTGCTAATAGTTTTCTCTGTGTGAATAGTTACACCATACTTTCCAATGAAAAACAAAATCAAGCTCCATTTAGTATTACCATTAGATTTTTTTTGCCACATCTATTTATTTATATCTGGAAATTTTACATCTTTTATGTTCAAATATTTTTCAAGTACTGTGTAGACAACTTTTTCTTCCATCTGAACCCAATTATGAATGTATTGTTGATTTCAGTTGCACAAAATTTTACATATTGTTTATTCAGGAGGTACTTTTTTTTTTTTTTTTCCCAACAGGACATCATATGCAGTCCAAGAAGGTGTAGCATTCTATCTTGATTTAATCAAAAGATGAGGAGTTTTTCAAATCCATATGGTGCAGGCAATTTAAAGCCCTAACAGTATGACAATACAAAAAATACCAAAGTGACTAGGAATCAAAACAATTATTTTCCAAGGCATCCGATATATTTGTCAGGCAAAAAAGTGTTAAGAAGGTCAGAAATTGATGTTAGGGGATTACTACTATCTTCTGAGACACAGAAACAACTGGAAAAGGGTTACAATATAGTGTTACCTGTTTTGTTCCCTCTTTTTTAAAAGACATGGTGTAAAATCATGTCATTCATGTGCACGAGAAAATCTGATCTGTGCATTCAGATCTCTTTGGTGGTTCCTTCTCCATTTCCACATCTAATTTATTGAATGCCTCTATTTTGAACATTTAATATACTGAGTATATCAAAGCTCAGACTTATCAGCTATTCTTTCAAATATTCACCATCCAGCAAGATGCAGCTGTACTCCACTGGACAATTTTGGCATATGCCAAAAAATCCAGGTGAGCAAGAGAAGTAGTGATGAGTTGTTGAAAGAAGTTATTAAGTGACAAATTCAGATACGTCTTTTAATTTGCAAGGACTCACAATATACCCAATTTTATCTATGTATTTTCAAGACATTCATCCAAACTCCCTTCTTTGGCAAACCCTTCTACTCCAGCCAAATTGTAGAAAGTGTGTTGTGAGAAGAAAAAAGCCTTAACAATACTTCTACCAGATATATCTTCCTTCAGTATTCAATCTACTAATTCAAGAGGAATATAATGATGTACTTCCAGAATACTGCAACTTGCAGAGCAAAACTAATATTCTGTGTCACTTTGTAAGGGTAAGGAAGGAGAGAGTACAAAAAGTACAGAAAAAATGCTCTGTGGTATGGATACACAAATGATATCAAAAGTGAGACATTATGCCCAGGGGTGGGCAATTAAAAAAAAAAAAAATAAGGATTTCCTTTAAAAAATTTATTCAGATTTTTCTTGGCCTAGAAATATTGATGAATTTTAAAAGATCAAATCCCTCCTATAAGATTTCCAATGTATTTCTCTAAAAAATTCCACCTTTTTTTTCTGCCTTCTCTAGTAGTAAGAAAAAAAAAACAAAAAAATCCTCTATTTTTTTCTGTTTTTCTTTCTCAACAGAAGTGTGGGGCTTGTAATAAATGGGAAAAAGGACAATTCTCACTTATCTATAACCATCTAGAGGACCATTACTACTGAAGACGAATGCAAATAACATAAATCAGCAATTTCTTTAAAAGACGTGGAGCCCCTTTTCATTGAAACAGTAGATATTTTGGTATATTTATATAATTATAAATTATATTATGACTCCAGCCTGGGTCACCATTTTATGCTGACAGTACTTAGTTAAGAACAGTGAGGAAAGCTCAGTCCCAAAGAGCTATGAGTCAAAACAGTCATATCGAATAAAAATACAGGAAATGGTTATCTGGAGCAGCAGTGCATCCCTCATCATGCTACAAGACTCAGTTTAGAAGACAACTGTGGTAAGTGCAGAGAAGAAATAAAAGATTCACTTGAGATTAACCAGCATTTCCTTGGCAAGGGACAGATGACTGAGAAAAACCTTGCACCTTTTGATCATTCAGACTTGTCAGTGATGAAGCTGAAGTCAGTCAGAACTAAAAAATACGGAAATTTTGTAGTGTTTTAACATACTATGTTGGTTGCAAGGAACAAATGGATATTCAAAGAGACTGAAGTTTTGTCAGAGATGTACTTGCTATATGATTCTGAGTTCCTCAGTAGTTGGCACAAATGCTTAGGAAAGAATATTGGAGATCTTGACTTTGGCAGAAAAACACATCTATTTATTCTGCTTCAAAAAGCTAAGGAACAGATTATTAAATGGTTCAGAGAGAGCCATTAATGGGATTGGAGCAATGCATCCAGACATTTGTACCCATACTCTACAGTACCCTAAGGGTGTATGAAAAAACACTTTAAAAACTAACCTGTCTATACACTGTTATTTAAGGCTGTTTATTTCTCTGCAGTCATCTTGTCCTATAATAAATGCTATTTTGCATTACTGTGCAGAGAATAAAAATACAGATACTGCATGGTACTCAAAATGGTCAATATGAAACATAGCGGTTTCAAAGAAAACTGCAGGATGTGTAGGTGGGGTGATGCTCTATTCAGAAAAATGCTTTTTTTTAGAAAAAATATCCTACCTTCACATTGTAAGAGCTTTACAAAAGTAATTTTTGGTTGTCTACTTGTATTGCAGATAACATAATATTGGGGTTTACTGCCCTGTTTTCTATAGTATCTTCCCCCCACCTTCTATTTTTTCTTTCTTGTTGTTAACAAGGTTTAAGTTGGCTATATCTAGCAATACCTTGATATTGGAGTAAGCCATATTCTTTATCAAGAAAGTATATAAAAGTAGTTCTCCAAGTATATGTTGTAAAAAACATGAACAAACATGAAAATGTTACAACATTTTGAAGGCATACATTCTTATTCAGCATTTTACAAGAAGAGAAATATTTGTACTGTGGTAACTTTAACCATTACTGACCCAGACAGAAACATGCATGTACAAAATTAACACACTACTTACCATCAGACACCACATCTTCAGCTGCAGGGGCGACCCTTGTGAAGAGCAGCCAGGGCTGCCCCGTGCAGGACACAGCTGGTTCCAGCTGTCTCCAGCCCATGGCCCCACCGCTGAGCGTAGCTCAGCCCTTCAGCCACAGGTGGGCACCTCCGGGAAAGCTTGTGCCAGAAAGGGAAAAACTCTGCCCGGCAGACAAGACTGAGGGGAACAGTGTGAGAAACAGCCTGGTCATCCCCAAGGGGAGAGCAGGAAGGGGACTCCAGCGCCCACCCAGAAATGTCCCTGTGACCCCAGGAGAGAACCCAGTGGGTCAGGTGGATGTACCCTGAGGGAAGCTGCATCCAGGAAGCCCATGCTGAGCAAGCTTATCCCAAAGGACTGCCACCAGTGGGAAAGCCCCACTCAGGAGCAGGAAAAAGTGTGAAGAGGAAGGAGCATCAGGGAGGAGCTGTGATTGAGTGAGCACAGTCCCCCATTCCTTGTCCCACTGTGCTGCTTTGGGGAGAGGAGGTGAGTAGTCAGCGATGATGGAATTAAGTTGAGCCTGGGAAAAGGGGGAATTGGGGGAAGGTGTTTTATTTTTTGTCTCTGTTTCTCAACATCCAACTCAGTTTCAATTAGCAACAAATTAATGTTTCCCCAAGCTGCATCTCGTTTTTCAGAGATGGTAACTGGTAAGTTATCTCCCTGGTTTTATCTTCGCCCATCACCTTTCTATCTTATTTTCTACCCCTGTCCTTTCAGGAGGGGGAGTGAGAGAGCAGCTGGTTGGGTGTCTGGCCAACCCACCACAGAAACTAAATAGAAATCAAATTACATTATTTCCTTGAACACTATATCAGGATGAAGATCTATTGTGTAAAACCTAGCCAATAGCATGATTTCTATTATGAAAGGCTTTATACTTCTGTTCTATAAAACTCAGGATTAACTCCTCTTTAGCATTAAGCACCATTTCAAGTTGGATTCACAAATGCTTAGCATCAGTTTTGCAGGTAGTGGTAAATATAACCAGGTAACCCAGTATGACTCATAAGCACCAGTCTTGCCAGCACCTGATGGAAATCTTCAAATTCTGCAGTAGCAATCAAAATATGCTAGGTGTGAGAGAGAAAACCATTGGCCTAAATCTTTCTTTCAAAAAGTATAACAAAGCAGGAGCCTGACATGCTGTGCTGGAAGTATATTAAATCCTTTAGTGAAGGTTTAAAGAAAATTTTGAACAGAATTATAGTTACTTTTATCTATTGTACAGGCATTAACAATTTTATTTCTTCTATGCTGCACTACCAGGAAATGTGGGGTTTTTTTAATCTCAGTAGTTTCTTACATTACCTCGTGTGTATTTTTTATGATCTGTTTTGTTCTGCTTGATTCAAAGCAACATCAGGCATCCAGGTTTTATACAGGTCCAACAGAAGGTCCTAAGAGAAGGCTCAGTATTGTTAGCAGCTGCAGTGAAGCCCACACAGCAGTTCATTAATTTTAGTTGAGGTATAGCATGAAGTTTCACAGGCATGTTTTGTTAATGTAATGAACCGGGGTAAATATCTTAAATACCCTGGTGGGGCTTGGTATTCTCTTACTTCAGGTTTGTGCATATTTCTGAAGTAGTCTGATAGACTGCAAACAGTCAAACTTCTAGGGACAAGCCCTTACTTTCTAAAAAATCCCTCTGATTAAGTCCAGCAAAAGCATCTCATTACAAACGGTGTATCTGGTGAAGAGGGTCCTGGTGTGGTGTAGTTCTATTTTGCAGGTTAAAGTGCCACTTATGTGACTACTTTCAAAAGGTGATTGTTAGACCACTAATAAGTGGTGGTTTCTCCTGGAGAGCTCTCAATTCGCTGTCATGTTCTCTGAAGGGAATTTTTACATGCCCCTCAGGTTACCTACCACCAGTGATTTTGCATCGTATTAGTTATCCTAATATAGTTAGAGATATTTTTTCCTGACATGTTCTTTGTGCAGGTGATACACTGAGGGGCAGCCTTTTAAAACTCTAGTGAGGGCCAGTGTATTTATCTGCAGTTACTTATTGCAGTGCGAATGGCAAGTGTCTTGAGCCAAGTGTCTAATACACTGCATGAATTTAGAGCTAAGACTGTGAAAGTAATGCTATCCTGGGGTATCGATGCTGTACTATTTCAAAAATACTGTTCTAGTAATTTTCTTCTGGGCTAGATGCATTTTGACTGATGTTTCTCTTTTTTATTATATTTATTGAGGAAACTCTTTTCACTGGTCCTCAGTCAATTTAATAAAATGCCTCTTATTCCACACGTCAAACATCATAGTCAACAGCAGTGTTCATACTCCTGGCATGACTTTCTGCTGACTGCTTGCTTTTATGATGCCTTGACAGATTTTTTATGTCTTCAGAATAACCTGGATATTCCTTTTTTTTCTCATTTGCTGTAAAATGTTCTTTTATGGCAGCAGCTGACTTTTTTTCCCACAAAAAAATTAAAAATTCTAAGGATTTCAGACTCACTCAGTTTCAGGTAGAAATTTATATTTTTCGTTGTCCCTACATTTAACATAGTATTTCCTCTGTCTCTCAGAATAGTTGGTCCTTCTACTTTTCACATCTCACTCATGAAAGTAGTATTGTTTCAGTATCTCGAGTAGGACTTATCTTGTTTATTCACACTACAGCACCATTTCTGTATTAATAGTTCTTCTAGGCTCATATCTGTTGCTTAGTTCTGTTTGTTGTGTAGATAGTGAAAATGAACACTGTTTTGTTAAACTCACCCTTTTGGAAGTTCTGACGTTCTAAGTCTTTTTCTCTGTAGGAGGGAGGGAGAAGGTGATATAGCACATGTCTCCAGACTTGTAAATCGTCACTCTTAATATGCCTTTCTAACTGTTCTAAAATTTGGATGTTAGCAGATATTGTTGGTTTACCCTATCATTAATTCTTTTTTTCTGGTACTGCTTTTGTTTTTGTCTTTCAGATACGATGTCTAATTTAAATTCCTGTCCTGTAAAAGCAGTTTCTTAATATCAGCAGTAACTGATTACCCTTCATCATTTGCCTCAATGGGTTTCAGGTTTCTCTCTTTTTTTACTTTTTTGTTTGTTTGTTTTGTTTTGTGAACAGCTTATTCCTCAGAAAATACATACCTCAAGTGCCTTGAACAGCAAAACTATACTTTTCTGCTTAAATAAGCTTGGCACTTATACCCTAATCTTCTGTCACTGTATATATTTGAAAATGAGTGGCTTTGTAAGCTGTAGGTCATTTCTCCTGCAAAGTTTCAGTCCCATTAGCTGCTGCTTCTTATTGAAGGTTTCTCAGATTTGCACATTGGTTATAAAGTGCATGAAGTCATCTTTCCTTTTTTAAAATTCTGACCTCATGGTTTGAGTTCACTTAAGCTGCTGAAAAGAATTGAATGTTCTGTTATTAATAATTTTAAAACACATTCTCAGCAGCTCAACTGCAAGAGCAAGAATTCTTGAGTCACTTCTTTACATCTGGAAAAAAAAAAAAAAAAGAGATACCATAATAAAACAGTGGAAAACAGCTGTACTTGGTGCTGTAGAGCTTTACAGACAAACCAGCATAACTATGTAAGACACGTGATGTGTTTATCATTTTGCTGATCAGTTTGGACCAAGTCTTCAACTGATATTGGTACTGCTGAAGTCCATTTACAATGTCAACTAACATCAGCCGCAGTTCTAGCCCCTTGATATGGTAATAGTTTATTTTTCTCACTAAAAAGTCCTTTCTAAGGACTATTATTGACCAAACAATTTTATATGGCAAAATTTTCTGAAATTAATGGCTCTCGTTCAGTCATTACTTTTTTTATTACCAATTATTAACACAATTGCATTTAAAGTTTACATTAGTTTGGACTATAAAGACAAGATTAATGGAGCCTCCTTACAAAACTTGATTTGGATTAAGAGTTTTGCTCAATCAAAAGAAATTCTGGAAAGCTAGTCACACTTTTTTTTTTTTTTAGGACATATTAATTACAATATTCTCAACTTCTTAATCAATTGGGTGTTGCTTTTCTTATTCCAGTGTAGCACAGAATAGTTTTAAATGTTTTCATATATTATGTTTTAATTCAGTCAAATAATGAAACACTAAAATGCACATAAGGAAATACCCGATATATAGGTGTTTTTAGTATCAAAAACCCCACATATATATGATTTGCTCTGAAGTTGCAGTCATGTACAAAGGAAATCAAGATAGAATTTTAGGGTTGAAATTTGTTTGCAGTCAACTCCCTGTCATTCCACCTGCATCCACAATGAAGGGATACTGATACCTTTTCCAGGATGAGGCAAATCTCTGACATCCTTTACTATTTTAGAGGGAAGACTCAGTCCTACTTTAAGTATAATACAAGGACCTCATGACTATGTATTTTAGGAAGGTTCTGAGGGAGAGATTTGGTCCTTGGGCATATCAGTAAAGGCAGTCTAAAACTAAAAAAAAAGTAATTATTATTTTAACAGTTATTTTCTAATTAGGTCACTATTTCCTTTCACTGCCTTTGTTTTATTTCAAATTTTGTATTTCTCTATTGAATTGTTCTGTAAAAAAGATCCCATACATAATCCAAACTCCTTTGAATTTCAGCTATACTTGAATCTAACCACTAGACATTAACCCAATTCTTTCTTATTTTCTCTCAGTTCCTGTATTCCTTTGCTCCCTCTCACCAGAGGAGTGCCTCTAGATTGGATGTGGCCACAGTCTAATAGCAATCAGATTCAGGAGAAATCCAGGATGTCAACCTGTGACTATGTACTTAGTAGTGCCTGACGGCAAGTTGTCTTTCTGGACATCTTTCCTATTTCCCCAAATGTATTAACATGAGAGGTTCTTCAGAGTATTCAGTTTAGCTTTTGATTATTCAGTGTATCAGATGTTCTTCCTCCTCAGAAATAGCCTGTTATCCCTTTTACATTATCTCACTCACAGCACACTAAGAAACCCCTCAGGTAAAGCCTCAAACTAATTTTCTGAACAGACTGAACTCTAATACTGTTCTTTCCTGGCCAGCATTTCATTTTCAGACAGTCATCCTTGGTCTGACAAGCTCCTTAATTTCCCTTTTAAGTGTTGGGGTTTAACCCAGCAGGCAGCTAAACATCATACAGCCATTTGCTCACTCACAGTCGGATGGGGAAGACAATCAGAAAAAAGGGGGTTTAAGTGAAGACAGTTTAATAGGTCAGAAAAGGAAGAGATAATAATAATAACGAATAATAATAGTAATACTAAAAGAAATACAAACCTAATTATGCACAAAGCGCTTGGTCACTACCTGCTGACTAATGCCCAGTCAGTCCCTGAACAGTGATTACAACACCCTGGTCAAACTCACCACAGTTCGTATGTTCAGTATGAAATCATATGGTATGGAATATCCCTTTGGCAAGTTTGGGACAGCTGTACTGGCTGTGTCCCATCTCAGTTTCTTGTGCATGCCCAGACTCATTGCTGGCAAGGCAGTATGAGAAGCTGAAAACTCCTTGACTTAGTGTAAGCACTGCTTAGCAACAACTAAAACATCAGTGTGTTATTAACATTATTCTGATCCCAAATCCAAAACCCAGCACTATACCAGCTACTATGAAGAAAATTAACTCTCAGGACATTAAGCATCCAGTAATAGTTAACTGAGGGACTACCTTCCCAGGTCTTTCCCTTGTTTGCCCCTAACTGAAGATCCAGTTCTTCATGCTGAATAGTTCTCGTGCTCTGCACTGTCTGTTAATTATCTTTTGACTGACTCTCAGCTCTGCCAGTCACTCTCTGTATTCACTCTTTCAGAACTTAACTTCAGCTCATATCAAACTCCTCTTCATTAATGACTACCACCGTCTCACCACAGATATCTTCTAAAAGCTCTTGACTTCTCAGACTAGATCACATGTAAATGTCTCAAATGAATTTCATTCCCATTTGAGATCATGCCAAAAGGATACAGCACATTTCTGTGAGTTAATGTGGCCACAAGACATTATTTCAAATGCAAACAGACATTTGCTTTACTATAGCCTTTAATTAGTATGCAATTAACCTGGATCTGTCATCACTACATAGCTATTATTATTAATTATTCTATGCTAGCCAGGGCAGCTGGGTTTCTCTTATGTTTCCTCAAATAGCACTAACAGTAGATTTCTGAGCACTTCAGAAAGCCAGACTGTGCCCAGATTGTTAATGTTCCCTGACCTTTGGGGAAGCCTAATTAGAATAGTTGGAGACTTTCAAATAGAAGGAAAGAGGGTAGCAATTTATAATTAAGCATAAACATTTGGCTTCAGAAAAAGTTCAAAGGAAGTTATAGACTTCCTTGGTGGTTTACCATGCACTTAACAAAAATGTTCCATATGCTGAAGATAAACTTGTTAGATTATAATATGTAGTAACGAAAATGGGAATCACAGCCACGAAAAGGCATCCTAACAGCAGATTCTGTAATGTACCAATGATCACCCTCTGTTTGCCTTTTTCACTTTAGGCACTTTGGTTTCAGAGGCAAAGTGGTCAGAAGCAAGAGAATTCATATCTAGAATTCATATCTTTTCTGGGGGAAGGAGGAGTTAGGAAAGTTGTTGTTTGGCTTAGTATTTAAACTAACTCAGTAAGATCTAAGCAAGGTAAAATTAAACGTAATACCAAATCAGTATCTTCATACAGATGTAGACCTTTGGTCTAAAATTATCATTATGGTGGGTACAAACACGGTCTCTACTTCCATAGATATGTTTAACAGGAAATAATCACTCTTTGACATATAGAATAATTTTCTTACACAGTTTGTAATTACACAATGTAAAAATATTAGAAACATGAAACTGATAGACAAGAGAATTGAGGGGAAGAAAAAGGTTCTAATGCTGTCCCTATCATTCTTATCCACAGGGAAGGATCTGTGGCTCAGACTTCTGGTTTGGAGGTTAAAAGCTCCTAGTCAGAAAAAGCAGGTTGAGACTGTGAGAATATGGCAACACTGTGAACACAGCAGTGTGCAGAGATGCCTTGACTTAGCTTTGGCTGTTAGCACTTGAGCTGAATGCATTACAGCCATATTAGGCTCATGTTCTACCCACACTTGCCAGTCCTTCTCAGAGGCAGGTGCAATTAACCCAGCTTTAACCTCATTCCTTGGGGTCCTACCTCCCTGTTGCACCCCATTGTGGATTTGTGCCCTCTCTCCAGCAGCCAGTTCATCTATCCCTGACACAGCATCATGAGAGGAAACATGCTTAGCTACCGTTAGTTACCATTTCCTGCGCACGGTTCGTTTTTTCACTCATTGGTCATGTCCATTAACAGTCTGCAGAGGTCTCTTCGTTAATAATGTTCCTTCTCCTTTGTTTAGTTTCCAGCACAGGGGTAAGAAGAATGAAAGAAGAAAACCTGTACGAGTTCAGCAATGTAACAGTCGCTCCCCTCCACACACTTAGAAGCATGTATTCATCTAAACTCTTCAAGATTGAGAGTAAAAAAGAAAAGCAAGTTTTCCAAGTGAAGTAGGACTGGGCTGGTTTTAAACCAAACATCTCAGTGCATCAATGTATAATGATACTCAGGTTTTAATGAAATAAACCCCGTGAGAATCAGTGACTAAGCTTCAAAAAGGCTATTACCACCTTAGCAGCACTGATGCTATGTAGATGGGATATATACCTAACCTCTTAATTACACCTAGAAGCAATTGTTTAGACATTCAGCTGCTTTGTTAAAAAAACGCAGACACTATATTAACTTATTGTTTGATCATTTTTAGCTTCAAGTTGTAGACTTCTTTTTTAAACAAATAGCAGGAAATGAAGAAAGAGACAGAAAATACACTAAGAAAATGTTCTGTACTGAAGATGGATGTTCCCAGAAAGCAGTGTCAGTTCATGCTACTCTGTTGGCTGAGGACACGGGTAGCTCAAGATGAGCCTCTGTACTTGACACAGTACTGTAAGCATGTGTTTCATTCTGCCATTTTTATTAATGTGAGGACATAGGAAAGGGGGATATAGAGTAGCAAACAATTCATACAGTGCCATCCTAAACTACCAGAAATGTGTGATAAATAAATGAAAGTTAAAACCCTATGATATTTTCATTGGCAAGCTCACATAACCAGGTATTTTGTATGGAATTATTAAGGAATTATTACTGCTTTTCAAATAAGTTAATGAGGTATGACTGGGAAAAAGAAAAGCTAGTTGACATGGCTTTTTTCTTTTGTTTTTGATAACTGTGCCGTGAGAAACTTTTTTTTCTCAGCCACTTCTCATTTGTCTTAATTTTTAAACAAAGCTTTCATTCTAGACGTGGAAAACTAATGAGGAAGGGTGTCAAGAGTGTGCTTTTAAAGAGTTAGTTTTTTAGCTTGACTCTGCATTAAAAAAAAATAATTTAAGCTTTTAACTTTTATTTTTTTTTTTTTACTTCTGGAAATACCTTTCCTCCAGAATCTGTACAGCTTTTTCTGATTATGTTCCAAGGTTATGTTCATCTTTCCAGATCTGATTTCACATTTTCATGGACATGTTTCTGATAGTGAATCCCTGAAGAGAAGCACTGGCATTTCATGTCAGTGTTGAAATTAGAGGTTGGTGTATTATTTGCTCTTGTGATTTCTGATAAAATTAGCAACAAAACATTGAACTCCATCTAAGCTTCTGGAGTGTTGTAGACTCCTCAGAGGCAGAACCATCACCAAAAAGATTCACTTTTTGAAGAAAAAGCTAATAAAAACAAAATTAAAAAAGGTAATTCAGCTTTAACAGGTAATATCACACTGTATGACCTCAGGAAGAAATTTGCAAATCTGTTTACCTGATAAGTCACTGTTTTTTCTTCTCTGAAAGGGGATTTCCTTCCTGATTTGTTTAATATTAATTAATAACTTAATGGTCAAACCCCAGATCATTCTCTTTCATAAAATTTCTGAAAAGAGAGAGGAGAAATCCAGAAAAAAAAGTGCACTCATGTACAAAATAATTTGTATGTTCCAGAGCATAAAGTGTGCTCTTACCTATAAAGACACTCACATGTTCACTTTCAAAAAGCCCAATATAGCAAGTGACTTTAGCCACCTATTGGGATGTATTTCTTGGTTTTATTTATCAGCTCTCCCTTTAGGTGTTTCTAGCAGTGTAGTTCCAGGTAAAATTTGTTGTTGAGCCCATAAACTGGAAATGTTTTTACCTTAAATTTGACCCATATTCAAACCATTCCAACTCTGCCCTTTTTGGACTATGGATTCTGGACTCAGGAATCACTTCCTAATCTCTTTTCTTTGTTCTCAGCACCTTTTTGACAAACAGTGATGGAAGGGAATGGCAGTTGACTTTCAAGTCAGTCCACATTAGAAAGGAAGTTTTTGTGGCCTCCTGTCCCATTGCTGTGCTACCACACCCTGGGAAATTGATTTTCTTGGTATTCCTGTCTTTGAAAAGGCTGATTGTAATTACTTGTTTATTTGTTGAAAAAGTCTTTGTTTTCAGATGTATAGTCAGAATATTAGCTAACAGCATCTAACTATGCAGGTATACAAGAGCCGGTATAAATCTAGAATAACTGTACATACTTAGTCATTCATTGCTGTATTTCTCATTTATCCATAATTCCTATAAAGCTTCATTTCTAACTATGACATGGAAAGGATCAACTTCTTAGCTTGATATTGATAATGTCACAGGTTGGAAAAACTATACTTTGAGGCTTAACCCAGGTACAATTCCATCACCCACCTTGGACCTAAGATTTAAAACCATCTACAAAACTTCTAATTTGAAGATACTATTAGGCAATGAGCCACAGAATCAGTAGCATCCTAACAGTTATATATTAAAAAAAAAAAAAGAAAAAAATAAATTATAATTTTCTAGTTCTGTTTTAGGTTTTAATAAAGAGTAGTTTATATATTTCTATTTTGCGCATGAGCTATTATATATCTAGTTCAACAATTTATGATTAAAATATGTGAGGATAATGAACTTCTCTTGATTCAAACCACTATAATATTAGCAACACAGTTGGAAATACTCTTCCATAAATATGCATATAGTCCCTCACATACGTTAGAATAACATGACGAAAACTGTAGGAAGATTGTGATGTTCTGCTAATTGGAGTCAGAAATGCTATCAAAATTTATTTAAAATATATTTGACTGACAAGTAATGCACTCTAAATGACTGCTGATATTTTTTACAGACACAGCTAATTACTGTTAATTAGTTCAGAATTAATTATAAAATGACGTTTCTATTTATTAGTATGCATCAAAGTGTAAGTGGTCATTCTGAGGGCTTTATTTATAGTTCCACTAAAAGGAAAACAAACATGCAATTATACACAGGGAAATAGACACAGGCAAATCAGGTCTTGAAACAGAAAGATCCATGAACAGAAGTATTTCTGTATCTAATGCTACACTCCACATCGCTTGCTGAAATAAGGCAGCATTTGCAACATATTAAAAGCAGCTAAATCAGCAGTAGTTGCAGTTCTTTTACTATAAGACTGAGCACTTTTCTTGGTTCTACTTGAATTAATCTTTGTAATAATGATTTCCATATTTTCCTTGGGAAATGAGTAACAAACTTCCATAAGATTCTTCGGAAAAAAATCTGTTTATCTCAGTAGATTTTTTTTTTTTTATATATATATAACAATACAAAGCTTTCCTTCAGACTAGCACAAAGCTTTGAGGAAGAATAAAATAAATGAATATCTGAGTGTGTGTCGTGGTATATACTCAGATAAATTAAAAAGATGTATGAGGCAGTATATTCAGCTACATTGGACAACTAGAATACATGAGAAAAAAATCCTTTCATCCTACTATGTTCTTTTGCTTGTGTTTGCACAAGAGGTCATGCCAAGCACTGAGCTAAAACCCAGCATGCTTCCTGCCTGTGATCTTCACGTCCCATTTCAAGGTACACGACTGTGTGATACACCCACCGTGCTGTAAGAATTGTTGAAGCTTCAGTTGCCTTTGAGTGTTACTGGCCTTGCCACAGATGGCTGAGGAAAAGCCTTGAAACCAGCATATCTGCCCATGGCTGCATACAAAGGAGAGAATAAATGTTCATCAATTACAAGTAACTGTGTATTTGATTTTGCATTTTTTTCCCCTCGAAGCATATTCTAGTGCACCTCTCAAGCCTCTAAATGTACACAGACATTCCTGCAGCACATTCTTAAACCCTGTTCAGTCCACCCAGAAGGCAGCTTTTGGCCTGCATTCAAAATATTAGAAATATATCTTTTGACTTAGTGGTATATTATGAAAATGCAGCACAGAATGCCATTTGATATATCATAGTGACCTGAAATTTCTTTCAAAAGTAAGAAGTCTGACTGAGAACCCTTTTGCTGACAGCTGGGAGTTTGATCAATTTAAACCAAAATGGTACTTTTTCTATAGGGGTTGAGTGTTTTTGAGCTGCTGGCTAAAAATTAAAACCCTCTTACAGAATGAAATGGTTTAAAAGAAAACACTATTAGAAAGAGATCCATTCCCTGAAAATTTCTTGGCTAAAGGCAGGGATTTTTGGACAAAAATCTCTACCTTTTTTATTCAGAAGAATAAATTCAGTGATCTAATATAGCCATGAGTTTACAGCTGGAGGAAGATGCTGCTTATTAGCAAAAGCACGTGTTATATAGTGTGATCACACAGTTGTGTAGCTTTGCAGGGGCTTTGTTCAACCTTCATCTAATGAGTGTCTCTAGCCTTAAAATGTACTGTTGTCTGCACTGCTCTATAGAGTCCTACCAATTGTACTGCAGCTAAACTTTACAGGTGTATTTGATCTGTGTTTTCTTATAGTCGGAAAAATTAAAATAGTACCATGCTGACTTGCTTTTCAACTAGGCACATCTGGCTGTTATTAATTAAAGAAAAATGTCTTGCTTCCTAAGCAGATACAGTACATTACAACAACAACAAAAATACCCAACAACCTCAAGAAAACAAAAAAATAAAACACCTTTTCTAATTCTTGCATATGTTTTATGAACTTTTTTTCTAGCTAGAAACACTTTATGTGATTGAATGAATAGTGCCTAATCATCAGTGATATTTAACACCTTACTTTTTGGCATGAGTTTATAATGCCCAAGTTCATCAGATATCAATCCCATGCTTATTGACACAGCAAAGGGGGGGACAATAGATTTTCACTTTACCTCCCTATGAGATACTCAGAAAACACAGATTAGGCGTATCCTGGGATTTCAGACTTGGGGTTTGGGTTGGGTTGGGATTTTTTAGCTAGATTTAACTGCATTTGAAATAATTACCACAGAACGAGGAAAAGTAGACTTTGATAGAGAGGATGATCTCAAAAATTTTATAGTGTCTAAAAGCACATGTATTACATTATACCATATTTTTCACACCACTTCTGTTTTTGAGGTTTCATCTGAGAAGCAGGGCTGAGCCTAGAACAAAGTAGTATACGCAAATTAAACTGTACCTTTAGTTCAAGTAAAAATACATTCTTTCTGCATTTCAGCCCCTGCAGTGCCAGGCAGAAAGCGAAAGGGATAGGAAAATTACTTCAAACAAAAAACAAGTTGGCTAGTCTATTTCCACAGAACATGGTGGCTTTTTACTTTTCTGCATTACCAGTCAAAACCAATTTAATTCATTGATAATTTTCTAAAGTGTAAGGTCATATTAAAGAAAAAATTATTCCATGTGCATGTAGAGGTTTCATCGTCTCTCAAAGAAGGGTTTAATCAAGCATGTAAAATTAACTTCTACTCAGAGCATTGTTTTTCAAACTGTTTATTCTTATACATGCTTTTAGTTTTTGCTTTTAGTTTTTGTGTGTCTATTTCTCTCTCCCGCTGTAAACATTGCCCCACAGTTGGATACACAAAATTAAATCATTTAATGGATTTGTGGTTCAGTTGATTGAGGTCCCTGGGTCTCTCTGCACTCCTGGCAGCCATCTTATTTGGTCTTTTACTGTCACTCACTGTCATTTCCACTTGGCTGGCGCCTGAGACAGGTCAGATTACTGGATGTGCTCAAAATATGATATGTAAGAGAGGACTGTGATTCCGATACTGATGGGTAGCGCTCTGCCTGCTAAAGCTATCTGAAAAGATCTTGGAAAATGCAGTTTCCTCAGGCTGTTCGGGGAATCAGTGGAAGATATGATGAAATAGAAGGGCCATCTGTCTAGATTTACTAATAATGCTGTGCTTTCTGAAGTCTGCTTTCAGTACGTGGGTATTGTTACAGCCAGGGGCTGGTTTACTGACACAGGATTATTATAATATAATTAACATTTTTAAACCTAGACCAAGTTGTGCAGCTGTTCATCTGTCTGTTATACTTCCACTTTTCTTCTGTTTCGTTAATCTAAGCAATTCCAGGTACTGGAGTGTTAGATTTAAGTGTACAGCCCTCCTCTATTTCACCTCCCAGAATTGCCCCATTTTCTCACACAATAGCTACATTATTTAAAAAAAAAGCCAATTATTTTTTTTTTAATAACAGCTTAATGAAATAGCTTAAAATATTTAATATATGTGTTATTAAAGAGCTTGACAGCTTGTAGAAAATGTTGGAACATTTCGGGGCTAGCTGTTCTCTGATTCAGAAACATACTGCAGCAACTTCAGCAACTGCAGTCAGTGCATTGCTGTGACTCCAAATGTATTTATAAAAATAAAATAAAAATATGTTTTTATGCTAATAATAAGAGAAGAAACAATCTAATTCTGGATGAAACTAGACTTTTAAATAAAAATGGTGACATCTCAAGGGGTAAGTACTGATCTGCTTTTTTCCTTCAGTAGAACTTCAGAAAAAAGTTTATAATAAAATAGAATATCTATTTAATTAAAAAATATTTGGGGCCCTTATGGAACTTTAGCTAATTTTGTCCAAAATCTGAAGCCAAATTTATTGGCAATGCATCATAAAACATTGATGAAGTTGGGAATGAGATAAAATGGGATGAAGTTGGCCAATCTGTTTATTCTGTCAAAGTGAAAACAGTAAATATCCTAGCACATTACTATTGTAAGGGGACTAACGTAGATAACATAGAACAGTGGTGAAAATCATGACGTATATCTAGTATGAGGTCTTCTGCAAGTGGACAAACTTGTCTTCTACAAATTCTTTGTACTCCAATCCTATCAGTTTTTGTTGTAATCCAGAACAACTGTTTAGGTTGTCATAAGTTAGTACTTTATTTTCCTTATTTTTGTAAGAATAATGTCTGTATATCCTTTCCTTTTTTAAGATCTTGATGTGGATATGTCTGATGATAAAATTTAAAACTTGTGTTCTTTTCATTTCAAAAAGCCATGTGATTAAAAAGAAATTAGCCTTGTTTTTTATGTTTACATATGGTTCTAGTGCTAATATGATTTCTAAAAAAAAACGTTATGCTCTCCTTGCACAAATATAATGTATAAGATATCAAAATGTCATTCTATCAAGTAGCTAAATTTCTCCTGCTAAAAGAGTTGTTTGGGAAAGTCTGAAATGTGCTGCAGAGGACATGCAGAGACTTATTTTCCATTATAAACAAGTGAATTCTTTCTAAAAGATATTTCAGGGAAACTTCAGGTTATTTGATTTCAACACTTGAAGTGTTGCCGATAAAATGGATACCTTGTGACACTGAAACCTAACTGGAGTCTAGCAAAAGGCCTCATGTCTGATGCAGTTTTTTGCTACCTGATGTGATGAAAAGAGCCATGAAACAAAAATAATTGATGTGGCAGATAACTAACAAACCCAACAAAATATCTGAGTGGTAAAACAGTTGTGAAGAAAACAATTTTGAAGACATTTGGAAAAAACAATAATAAAAGTAGTGTTTTTCTTTACTTGTTATGACCCAGTATGAAGGAACATTTTTGCTATTCAGGAAGTTTCTATATATTTCTCGTACATGAAGCTTCTCCACTTGTACCCATTACTCTACATGTTTTTTCTTGTCACAGAAAACAAGATCTTCTTTTCTCCATTCATATCATGTCTTTTCTGGCCTCACAGGATCATCCTGGCCTCTGGAGATTATGAATGTCCTGGCTGATGCTTATGCCTTAGAGAAGAGGTACCAGTGAATATCTCTGTGACTCTATTAATACATACTTTCTTTCAGCTGTGACCTGGGAGTGTGAAGAGCATTTAAAGGAGCTAAGCCATTTCTATTGACACGCGTCTTCCACATCCCACTGACCTGACTTTGCCCATAGAGTCAAAACTCACAACAGGTGACCGACAGACCCTAATGGAAAACCACTGGTATATGCCATACTCTCAGATACGTATTGGAGACCTTGAGCTGTCATGTCATTTTACCTCAAAAGGCCCACCACAACCTCTTTACTCCCCATAAAGATAGAGGGATTAGAGAAAAGGAGTATGTTATGTTTACATGGCATCCTCACTCCTCACAGACCTTTCTACACCTAGCAGGAAAAGCACAATAACATTTGGGAAGATTTTGGAGGAGGGCAGGAGGGGAAGGGTTTCTTCACAAACCAAACCAGAGATCCTTCTCTTATGTATCAGGTATGAATTAATGAATTTTTCAAGACAAGTGGATTTGAGTAGATGCTGTTATTATTAGTGTCATGTCATCTGTCTACATTAAGCTTTTCATCTGCACTTCATGTAATATAACATGATGACTTGCAGCAGAAATTCAAATGATAGCCGTATTTGCTCCCTTCTGGTATGGTAGATCATAGAAGTCAGAAACAATGAGTTAGAGCATTACTAAACAGCAAATTGATACTTGCAAGAAGACAGTAATTTCATTATTAGTAATCTCTTTGCTAAGGTAGAAGATCCACTTTCCACTTCACTACCTTGTGTGAAAGATGAAACAGAATTATATTTTTACAATTATTGTACTGAGAGAAAATTAATAAGAACCTTCTCTGCTGAAAAATTCAAACCTTATATTTTTTCTTTTTCGAATCTTGTAAGAATATCTTACCGATGACTTCAAAGTGGGTAAAAATGTTGTTATAATTAGGCAATTTATGCTACATGAATGCTTAGAACTTAAAAAAAATCCATGTTATTTATTCATTTACTTTCTGTCTAACAGAAGCAAGCCTTTACTACACTGCATAATTTTAACTTAGTAGAAAACACACATTATAGACTTGCTAAAATTGTGATTTCCTCCTGCAAATGACAGCTTAAATTAAGAATCCCATTGCAAGCCTCACTCTGTCCTTCAATGTATATGCCTTCTAGGCCCTCATCAAAAAAGGCACTTATGTAAATTAAAATAAGAATACTTTTTTTTTTCCTGGATTTTATGTCCCTGCCTAAGTGCTGTGAAAGATCCTATGCTACAAAAGGGTTTAGTCATTTTAGGATTAGCACTGCAAATTTTAGGAGGCCTTACAATCATCCAGCTCACTTGACAAAAACCTGACAGATTCTGATGGAAATTTTACTCCCTGAGAGGCAGATTTCCATTCAATGGCGTGCCATTATGAGCAACACCCCTGTTCAAGTCTGTGCATTAGAAAAAGTGTTTACTCTGTTCCCTTTTGTGACAGCTGGAAGAAGAGTGCTGCTGAGGAGAGGCATATCCCAGTGCTGGAACTTGACTGTGTGCATTGGGAAGCTGCTACAACTGTGCCTGGGAATGCTGCACCCTGACTAGCTAGCGCTCTCCCAAACCGGATAGCTCTGCAATCAGCATGGCTGGCTGACTGTCCTTACCAGGCACTCCGTCTCTAGCCATCTGTTTCCCATGCCGAGAGAGCTAATGGCACGGGTGCACAGTGTTTTGTGCCAATTGCCCTCAGCGCTAAGGAACAGTCCCAGGCACATTTAATTCACTTGTATGGATGTAGCTTCCAGTTGTCATATATTCCATGGCTGGATTTAGTTTAATATTAAAAAGCAGAAATAAAAAAACTAAAGTGAATTCCTGATTCACAGGAAGCTGCTTGTAAAGATTCTAGGACTGTGCAAGTGTTGTTACATATAATAAACACATATGACACTGAAAAGTGTAAACAGACCAGAACAACAGTTCAGTTACTAACAAACCACATCTGGCACGTGGTGTTCTTTAGTTTTGTTTGTGTATTTGCTATTCTCCATAATTTCTCATAAATTTTTCACAGACTGTAAAAAGGAAGTGTGAAAACTGTAGAATTTAAAGCATTTTATATTTTTCTTATCAACCCACAAAGGCAATGCAAGAACATTGCTGTAATAGCCTACGCTACCTCACATCCTTGGTTAATTTTTGTATTTACTGGTGGTACGTAAATGATACTAAGCTTTCTGCTTTCTGACTATGCCAAGATCAGTACACGTGGACACAGTTTACTTGCATTTGGAGCATCATAAGTAGGCAGAAAGAAGTTTAGTTTAGGTAAAAGTCATATTGTGTGATTCTTTTTTTCCTCAGCAGATTATGAAGAAATGAATGGAGGTAAAAGTTTGTCAACATCTCTATCATCATCTTCCAAGATCCCTTTAATTATAAGGAGCTGTGGTGACAAGGCACATACCTTGACAGTGCTGTTGTAGTGATGTCTCCAGCCTCTTTTTGGATGACACACCTTAATCTTTCTGACAATCTCAAGCTTTTGTTTTCTCCCTCTTTCTCAGTCACACTTTAGTATTCAGTTGCTTTCTCCATCTTCTAGGCTCATCATCTTAGTGTGATTGTACATTTTTTTTCTTTTCTTTGGCTTCCAAACAGACAGTGTCTTTCCCTCTTTGTATCATTTCCACTTTGAAAACTTTAAGAAACATGTAACGCTCTTTCATTTTATCAACAGCAAGTTGTCAGATGAGAAAACACCCTTATTTTTTGCTTTTCTTCTACCCAATTTTCCTTTTGTTGTTTAAGTAGTATTAACAGTTCTTTTAGACTGTTAAATATTCTATACATAATAAAATTTGCTCGCGATTTCCATGCCCAATTAGATTTTACTTTCTGAAAATTAATATTTCATAGAATCACCAGTTTGTTTCTCTTAATGTTGCAGCTGGCAGAATACAAAACAAATCCTATAGCCTTTTGCTCTGTCACTAGCAAATTTTATATCTAGGAAAAAAAAATTCTTTAGTTCTGCTTTTATACAGTTGCCTTAGTAGAACATACCTTGTACGAAAGCAGCTGCAAAAATGTTCTTGGCCAGTGATATTTATGAATGTATGTTCATTATTTTCGAAAAGAAAATTGAAACTGTTTGCACTACAAAGTCAGTACAAAAATGCAGTTTTGACAGAAAGATATTTTTGTTTTACTTCCAACATGGAATATATTTCCAAAATTATAATTTAGATGTGTCATCAACTAGAACTTCCACACGCTGTACCTCAGAATTCCTTGAGGTAGAAGGGGAACCCTTTCACAAGTCCACGCATATGTATGCCATGTCTGTGATGCTGACCACATGTCAGGAGAAACGTTTCATGGAAACACTGGCAATGTGTCATTTTTTTAATAAATTGATACATCATATGGAAATGGAATTAAAAGTTAGCGACATTCAATTAGCTTCTTATTATCGTTACTTTAAATCCTGGACATTAAAAAGAAATATGCAAATAAACATCTTTATATTTGCAAAAATACCTCCTGAATTCAATGAACCTAGTGATTTTTGAAGAGTTATGAGGCTAGCATAGCAAATCACACTGTCCAGATTCTCAGCTGAAATGTAGTAGATGAAGCAGCTCACAATCTGTCTCACTTCCTATCCCAAATTTTAAGCTTTGCAAAGTAGATTTGACCATCAGAAATCCATCCCTATTTCCTCATTCAAGAGAGACATAATCAGTGGTGCTGATAATGTTTCACAGTATTAGCTCTGTCCTCTGACTAATGGCATAGAAAATAAAAGTTCATCTGTTACCCATTTATTGATCTATTTTCCCCTATGAGCCAATGCTTAGTTTTATTTCTGTAAAACTGGACATTGTGAACAAAGGCACCAAAATATTGGACGCAATATAATTCTGTAAAAATACATATAATTCTTAGTAGTTCAAAGTAGTGATACAAACCAGTGGTTCAAAACAGAAGACTGTCATCAGCCTAGGTTTTTATTTTATTTTCTTTGGTTTTCAGGGCTACAATTAAAAAAAAGAAAAAAAAAAGAAAAAATATTTCTTTTTACATATATTTATTACATGTCAGGATATTTTTCTTTCTTTTTAAAGAACCAAGAACTAAAACAAAAACAGGAAAAAAAAAATTTAATGGTCCATTCAACAGTTGTATTGCACGTGACCTTGACAGGCTAGAGAGGTAGGCCTATGCCAAACTCATGGAGAAGAGAAGGCTCCAGGGAGACCTTATAGCACCTTCCAGTACCTGAAGGAGGCCTGCAAGGAAGCTGGAGGGGACTTTTTGCAAGGGCCTGTAGTGACAGGACAAGGGGGAATGGGTTTAAATTAAAAGAGGGGAGATTTAGATTAGGTATCAGGAAGAAGTTCTTCCCGGAGAGGGTGGTGAAACACTGGAAGAGGTTGCTCAGTGAAGTTGTGGATGCCCCATCCCTGGAAGTGTTCAAGGCCAGGCTGGATGAGGCTTTGAGCAACCTGTTTTAGTGGAAGGTGTCCTTGCCCATCACAGAGGGCTTGGAATTAGATGATCTCTAAATTCCCTTCCAACACAAACCGTTATATGATTCTATGATTCTATGCACACTGCCACTATTCAAGTATTTTCCCCAAGTAAAGGGAAAAAATCCCTTTAAATTTCTGATCTGCCTCTGTAACAGTCCATTCTACTTACATCCATCAATATCTTCAATTACTGCAATACTATGTTTTGCAATACACTGTTTTTAATGAAAATATTAAAAAACCCTTTAGAATGATCTTCAAGTATTTTACCAATAATGTCCTTCAGCTGATATTTCTCTTTCTATACTTCTTTTATGTTTGCCAAATCATTATTTATAAATCCTGTATTTACCACCATCTTTTGCACTTTAAACGATTTATGTATGGCACCATAACAGGTATGTTATTGAAATATATTAGACCTACTTTATTTTCCTTTGAAAACTTGCTCTTATTGTAATCAGAGTAATCTAAAAGTTTCAGTTACAGAATAACCATGTCCCATTTATCCTATTTGCCTTTTTTTTCCTGATCTTTATTCATTCCATCAGAACGTATTCCACAGTCTTGTATAATGCTGTGACTATATTTATAAGCTTACACTCATTTTTTTCCTTCTTTTTAAGTATCTGTAAAGTATCTGTAGATATTTCTGTATGTGGTCATGTGGAGTTATCAGTAATTTGCCAAGACTGACCTGGGGAGGAAGACAAGGCACTATAACCAAGAGCATCTTTCTTACACTTCAGCATGTCAAAATTCCAATACATCTTCCATCAGTGAATACTTAACTTTCAGAAATAAATGTTTTCATACTCAGAAGTATAAGAGACAAATCCAAGTTCTAATATATATATACATATATGTTTGTCATCATAAAACTAATATCCAGAAAGCTACATAAACACTTAAAAAATTAATGTTGCCACATTTTCATATTCACAGCATAATGTTTCATCCTGTCTTGAGCTCACTTTTTAGAACTTTATCATTTGTTTTGTTTTTCAAACTAACCTTATATTCTTTCTTTTTCCCCTAGTCTTTTTGAGCAGCTGATGATTATTTTAATTTTCACAGTATTTTATGAAGACAAACCCCAAAATTTTACTTCGCATGTAACAATTTGGAACAGTGAATTGACTCCCCTCAGAAAAATAGGCATGATATCTTCTCTAGGGTGCCCCACAAACATCAGTTCTTAGTCCTCTCAGCTAACTTGTTTCAACTCTGAAATAGATAAGCAAATGGCTTTGGTGTGGTGGTTTTTTGGTTTTTTGTGTTTTTTTTTTTTTTTTTTTTTTTAACATTACTGTATTAATATTATGTACCTGACAGGATAAATCAGATATCTTTGAATACTAAGTGCATAGACACTTGTTTTATTCTAGCGATATTCAAATACACAATTACTGAAATTTTCATTGAGTGCTTCCACTTTGACAAAAATCTCAATTTATTCCTACAGTTCAGAGATAATAGCTAGCAAGGACAGGGGAAACAACTCATCTAAAAAGCAACAAGTAACATCTTGTGAAATTCAAAGGAAGACTGGCAAAGTGGGGATTGAGGTGGGAAACAACATATTTTGTGCTATCTGGAGACAACCATCAAAGCTGGCACTGTAACATTGCAACTGAGATTTTTTCAGACAGACTTTCTTAATACAAACCTCACACATCAAATTTCATGTGTGCTAGAAAACTAATACACCTCACAGATTAATAATATAATAAAATAATGAATGAATTGTGTTGTTGTGCTCTGAGAAAGGAGCAGGAATTTTTTGTATTAACTCTCTATTTTAGTCAGCCAGAGTCAGCGGCGGCAGCGG
>NW_010244127.1:0-2744 GCF_000690775.1 Eurypyga helias
CTGCTCCTGGCTGCCTCACCCTTGAGCGGGCAGTCGCCTCCTACTCGGCGAGGAGGCTGTTTCCTCCCTTCTTGCCTTGCACGGTCGCCTCAGCCTTTTTTTTTCCCAAACATCCCTTTAATGGCCGCTACCAGAACCTGTTTTCAGGTTTTAGCCCCCAGCGTAGCAGAGAAAGACTTAAATTGGATTTTACCAGCTCAGAAATTAAGGGTAGAAGTTCAAGACTTTGTATTGCAACTTTTAAGATTTGTATCTGGTGATTTAAAAAAAAGCTTGTGACGTTTGCAGCCAACAACCATGGATGCACGCTAGGCCACAGTGTCCCCTGGCTCCTTGCTACAAGGCAGCTGCTGTGGTGCCACAAACGTGATTCCAGGCGGGCTCGTTCGGGTGGCAGTGGCAGGAGCGGTGCTCAGGGACAGCTGCAAAGCCTGTCTGAGAAGCAGGGTAACTACAAGTGATGGCTGCAAGCTCAGCTCCATGCCTCCATGGCAAGAAAGATACTGCTGTCTGAGACGGGCTAAAGGCACTGCTGTCAGTAAGGGGGTAGACAACATCTTCTTCCTCTGTATTTCCCATTTAGGCAAGCTGTTACCACTTTGGCAACATTATGTTTGCATTACCCCTGCAAAACCTCCACATCCAACAATTTTACCCAACTGGTCTATCAGTAGTGAGTTACCCTTAACAAAGGACAGCAACCAGGCAAAAGGAGAAAGATCAATTGGTGTATAATAATTGCTTATCCTGTGTTGTTTCAGCTGAGCCTGGAAAATCTGAGTCGTCATTTCAGGCAGCTCCAGCTATGTCTTAGAGAGCTGTGATCTACTTTGCATTGCTAAACCAAAAAGGGCCACAATTAGATTCCAAACAGGTGTTTTGGGAGAAACACATTAGGGAGCTCGGGTTTAGAAATGGTTGACAAAGTGCCAGAAACAATTATTTTGTGCAGCTCTCATCCACTCTAGTCTGAGTTTTACAGAAGAAAAATGCTCAATTTCTATAAATACCTATCCACTGACAGCAGCCTAGAAAATCACTCTTTGTCATTAAAGTATTAAACTGGTCTTTTCAGTTACTGGGTTTTGACTGTATATCTAGAGGGAATTATATTCCCTTTTTTATTCATTCTGAATTGGTTTTATGTGATCAGATTAGTTATGTATTCATTATTCCTCATGCCCCAGCTCCCCTGGACCCTTTATCCTGTTAAAACCCCAAGTATGATGAACTTGGTAAAAGGCCAATATGTTTGATGGAAGTGTGCAGCATGGTACAATGGAGATCCAAAGCACTGCCCCCTGTGTGAACAAGTTTGTAGTGTAAATTCGACTACATTGTTAAACATCACACAATTAATTCAAGAGAGTGACATTTTAGGTAAAAGCTGCCACAAAAATTCATACAATATTACCCTCACTGAATGTTGTCCACCTCTCCCATCTAGTGGGCTACTTTTAATGGTTATCAATTAAAAGGCACAAAGAGATTGGTTTGTATGTATGTGAGTTTGTTAGTAACATACTTAATTGCATTTTTTCTACTTTTAAAAATGTAAGGAAAATTTTCCAAGCTGAGATAATGCAAGGGTGAGTGTATCTATGCTAGTTAGCAACTCTCTTCTGTGTAAAGGTTCATGGAGTTTTCCCGGTCTCTGTTTCTCCAGTTATTCCATCTAAGTCTGTTTCCTATTCTGTAGGGGCCAGTATTAAGGCCTCTTATTACTATCTTAATTTCCTAGCAGAAAATTCAAAGTTGAGAGATCATTTGCAAAAGAAACTGTCATGGCTCTTCAGCCTTGAGCTCCTTACAGAATGAAGCATAGGAAGCATGTTTCCATTCAGACTGCAGTTTGTCCCCTCAAGATTTCTCTTTTTCCTACAAAAATTCAGACTTACCAAAAAAAAAAAAAAAAGAAGAAGAGGAGGGTGAAGAATTAGAATTATATATCCTGTAAGCCTCTAGGGAAAAGATCTCTCTTGCTGAACTTGGAGCAAAACCATACATAAACTACATAGAGGAATGCAGTAAAATACTGTTAGAGTTTGCAGTGTAGGTGGAACTAAGGGTTTGATTAGAAGCCTGATGAAGATAACTTTTAGGACAAAGGATAGAAGAATTTGGCCCTAACACAATTGCAGCAGTTAGTTCAAATGCTGTTTCAAGTGTAATTATGTTCACACTCATCCCCTCTAGCTACAGGTGTTAATGACTGTTAATTAAATGAAACCTGGCGTTACCAATGAAATATTTTACTCTTTTATTCAGAGGAGGGAAAAGAGACTTTAGTTGGCATTTGCTTATCTTTCCAGTACTTGGGAGGTGGTCAACACATACACTGCTGCAGGTGAGAGAAGCACACAGACTTCACACATAGGTGGAGCCTATTTTGAACATGTTTCTTACAGGACTGACAGTTCGGTTTTGTTTTCACTATCAATTCCAGGGAGGCCCTGAGTTTTAAATTCATCATTATTGAAACTAGAATTGGAACCGTTTTTTCATATGATAATGGAATGAGTCTCTAGGTATGCTGTTCTTTGGCAACTGCATTGCCCTCCCACTTTGTAACTGAAGGTCACCGTTCCCTTTTCCCATGCACGACAACAGCATCCAGAAACTCTTAGCATCTGTGCTAGAAAGGTGATCATCTTTAAGTACACACTACTGGCTAGAGAAGTGTTTGAGAGCTACCTTCTTTCGTGTTCTCGACAGATCTACGAGGTGGTCTGAAGCGATGTTGC
>NW_010244127.1:2781-3102 GCF_000690775.1 Eurypyga helias
AGACTGAAAAACTGAAGATAAGAACAAGAGTCTGATGTTCTCTTATCAGGATGCGACAATTGCGCAGCTCTGTGACCGTAACGGCACTGGGCAGTACCCGTGGAGTCTACAGGCTGTGGCACCTCTCAGAAATGAAGGTCTGTAGAACACCACGAGGGAGAACAGCATGACAGAGCTGAGCAACGTCTGTGCCATGCATTAAGGAAGCGGATACAGTGGTGTGCTGCTGGACCATACACTTTGTCTCCTGCGACTCTTGACATCACAGCCTAAGCAACTATACCACTGCTTCTGATTGATTGTTTCAACCCCAGCCATCCC
>NW_010244127.1:3190-4514 GCF_000690775.1 Eurypyga helias
TCCCTTTCCCAGCAGGTTTGTGGTAGAGGCCTGCCATACCTAGGGCCTTCTCAACGAAGGCATGCTGTGGTGTCTGTCAGGAAAGGAGTTGGCATCTACGAGCAAGAGGCTGAAGAGGTCTCACGCACCACTGCTGGCTAGACAGCATGGATACCCTTGGAAAAACCCTAGGAAAAAACACCTGCTGAGCTACCACAGCTTGTGCGGGTGCAGTACAGGAGCATGGAGTGGTTCTGGAGACCAGCTCCTCAGACCTGACAGGCATCCCTCAGCACCGAAAATCTCCAGGAATGCGCCATTGGCATCCTGTTGCTCAAACCTGGGGTCAGGGGATTCACTTGAGGTTCTGCTTTAAGCCCTCTGGTTAATCCCAGGGGAATTTCAGCATGGGAATGAGTTGTATTAAAAAATTTTCCTGTGATACACCTTGGCAGTGTTCCCTCTCTGCACAAGGATGAGTCAGAAGCTATATGAAATTCTAAAACATTCAAGGAATGTTTTATGAACATTCTAAAACATATGAAAGCTATATGAAATTCTAAAACATTTAAGGAACCTTCCTTAACTTTTGCATCTTGTAGGAATCAAGTCCTTAGAGTCCTGCTTCAAAGAGTAGGAATGGGTGTTATTTACAGGTCTTGGCTGCCAGTTTTCAGTGACCAAGTTCATTATGCTTCTGGAATTTTTATAAAAGAGAATGAATGGAGACAGGCATATTTGCAAAATAGCTACCCTGTTTAAAACCCACACAGAATACAGGGTCAGGCAACTTCCTTTTTATTTTTTGTTGCTTAGTTTTTAAGAAGTTAATGGAAAAAATCTGTTTCTCTTTTTAAATTAAAAGACGGAGTGGCAATTAGGCTGGGTGGCTCTAAGAAAATAGGTCATGTTGACTGATTTGTACCCGTGTGGATAATCCACGAATTCACATTATGAACATTTAGCCGATTTTTGTATGCAGACTTCCTCCTAACTTTTCAGCCGTTGGGTTTAGCCAGCAGAAGAGAACAGCCACAGTGGAACTTCAGGTATAATTAACAAACGGAGTTAGTTAAACCAGGGCAAAACGTGCTACCAACAGCGTATTTCATTTTAAACCCACACTGTTCACTGTGAGTCCCCAAAGAAGGGGCATTGCCATGCACAAATACTAATTAAACTCACTAAAAATGCCTTTTAAGACCGTGTTAGGCTGAAGGGGTTTACCCTCCCGCACGGACACCTCCCCAAAGGCTAAGTGACCCTGCTGTGAGCGATTCTGCTTCCAAGGCACTGACTCAACCGCTCCTCTGAGGATCCCGCTCAAGAAGCGGGACGAGGAGGA
>NW_010244128.1:0-23334 GCF_000690775.1 Eurypyga helias
AACCATTCTATGATTCTATGTTTGAAGGGGTTTTTTTCCTATTAGAATTCATAAAAGATATTATCTATCTCTAAGAAGCCTACCTTCCTCACATGCTTCAGGTGCAAGGGCTGGACCAGTACTTCCCGTATCACTTTTCTTCCTTTCCTTTTCTTTAAGGCGTATAGTCAGAGAGGAACCAAATGTTGGGTAGGGCCATGCCCAATTGTACTTCAGAATATGAGCCATGCCAAAAGACACTGCTGCCTTGAAGCTCTGCTTCCCTAGATTTCTTGTATCACAATTGTGGGGGTCCATATAGTTGAGCAGTTGAGAGAAAGAGCAGAAGCTGTACCTCATGTTCATTTATTTCAGAACCGCACTGAATTACCAGTTCTTCTGGCAACTCTAACATTGCATTATTCTGACAAGTAATTTTTTTTTTTTTCAAGAATAAGCTAGGCAAAGATAAGATGTTACAGTACAAGAAAATGTTCAAGAAGCATACAGCTGAGTACTGTTTAAAATTCAGGGTCATGTTCTTCTGCCCTCAGGTGTACTAATGCTCGCTGCTTGTAGAAAAATCATCATACAAATATATATTTATCTCAGACCATGACTTGGTCTTCAGTGTGGACAGATTTGTTTTTCCTGCAGCCTGTCTACCACTTTGAACTCCTATGTAAATTCCAGATCTGCACTGCTGCTCTTTGTAAGTACAGCAATGCAAGAAACTGGGAAGACATTTATCTGGTTAGTTGAAATTTTTTCTTTTCAGGAAAATCCTGCCAGAGTATAAAGTGAGTACAGTACTGGGACAGCTCTTGCATACGAGTTTGGAAGTGGGAAACAGAAGAAAAAGGATGACTGGAGAGCTTTCTTATCTAAAAGGTCGTGGCTATAACCCATTTATAAGGATATTAAGTAAATTTTTGAAGGACTTAGACCACTTACAGTTCAAGACCCTTTTTTATAACTGGCTTCTGAGTCTGAATATCAGCAGCATGAAATTATTTCAGTGTTTCTCCCTGTATCTGTGTGTACATTTTGGAACTATTCTAAAGCTACAAAAGGTAGCCTCTGGATCAGCACCAGAGAATGCCTGTGTCATGTTCCTGTTGACCCCTTTCTCAGCCTATGCTTCCCCAAGAATTACATTGTTGAACTAGCACTGTGGAATGATTGCATGAAAGTTGGAAGAAAAATGGAGGATTCCTATTTAGAAATCATGGACATTCATAAACATCAGGAATAGGCAGAGGACATGTGGGAATCAATTCAGCAGAAGTTTCATTTTCATCACTGTGTAGGTGTTTTTGGACTGTAGGAGGAATATGTAATAATGGTTTTATAATCATAAGAAATTTGGCTGTAGGATGACATGCTGACAGGGCAATTCATTTCTGTCTTTACTCAGATTATTCACTAGCGTAAGCAGTATGTTTACATGCACAAGGAAAATAGAAAGCACATTTTTCCCCAGTTTTTGTTGAGGATAAGTGAATGCATACAATGTGCAGTGTTAATTATAGCCTCACAGTATACATTAGACTTAAAATAGCTACTATTCCTGTTTCATTAGCACAATGATAATTCAAATGTAGAACTTAACTGACAGAAAAGTAGCAGAATTGTTCTTATGAGGTATTTTATTTTTAAATGCATTTTTCAAATGAGATAGTACTGAAAAGATTAACATATATTGAAAAACAATGTGAAAGAATCATTCTTTAGCCATTTTAGCTAAAAGGTATACTTGCTAAAATAAAACAATAAAAAAAATAAACTGAGTTTTATAAAACTCAGAATGAAGAAATTATGCTTTGGCTTTTTCCTACAATAAGCAATCAACATAGGAGTGTAGCTGATCTTGAGGGATTTTATTAAATCGAAGAATAGAATGACATTTTTGAAGTTAATAAATTACAGAAGACTGTCAAAGACCTGCAATGCAAGTAGACTTCTGACAGCTGCTAATGAGAAGGCTGCATCCTGATCTTACAGGGGTTGTGTTTAATTTTGGAACAACTAGCCCTGACAACATATTCAATTCCAGAGATGGATCTGGTCATTAAGAGTGTGGGACCACTCTGAAAAATTTTGAATGAAGAACTTTCATAAGCCAGTTACTGATAGACTTCCAATTTTTTCCCATCCATGTTAAGGATGAAATTATCTTGCAGGACATGCCCCAAGGGTTGAAGAGCGAGGTAAGCTGCAGTTGACTCATTAGCAGGGAGACGGCATGACAGAAGGTCAGAAAGGTGTTACATGGAGAAGGGATGAAGACTGATGGGATTACTTGTTATCTGGCCAAATGTCAGACTTACAGAGAGGGTGGCTTGAAATTCAGAAAAATATGAAATTTAAGGCTTTGTTATTTGGAAAAAAAAAAAAACCCAAACCAAACCAAACCAAACCAAACCAAAAAAAAAAAACAACCCCACCCCAAAACAAACAAAAACCCTGTAACTGTCTTGTGTTTCTTCAAGGGCTAAAAGTCCAGTTAACAAATACCTTTTTACTAAGGTTCTTTCTATTGCTTGTCAGCTTATATGTCTGTTGGGAAACTCATAAAAGTCAGAGAATGAGGTGGACTCTCAGGAGTTGTGCTGAAGTGATGGATGACTAGGAAAGAAAGCCTGCTTTCAGTGTGTTGCCCTGCAGAAAAAGTGTTGGAGATACTGTCTGTGCCTTAGTGTTTCCTAGAGATACCGGTTTGGGGACGTGAAATCCAGTGATTAGGCCCACTTCCAGTGAGTCTCAGTCCTAAACTGAATGGAACTGATAAGGGATGTAACATCATATTAAGTACTCTCTATATGGTCTGAATCAATTAATCTTTTGGAAATATTGTCACCCTTTTGGGCCACAACCCAGAAAGGGTTAGTCTGGAACATTACTGTCTTCAGTGGGAGTGATAAATACCTTCCATCCTAAGTAAGTCACCATTGCCTGGCTAACAGGAAATAACATCCACTGATAAGGAAGGATACCATACACTGTATGTAGAATAAGGGACACTGCAAATAACAATATGTCAAGCAGAGATCTCACCAGAATCACAGAGTTTTAGAAGTAGATCAGCCTAGGAGAGTCCTTTGTAGCCAAAAGAGAGGTATGGGCAAACACAGATCTTGTCTAAATCAAATGACGCACTATCTGGGATACCCTCTGAAGGTGTCTTTTTTCCTAACTGCCTTCATAAAGATCACAAGGTGACTATATTCCTAAATTAGGTCCATGAACTGCCAAAATTTCAGTGCAATAAATCACAGCATCTCTATGGCTTTAGGTTGACTTTGCATCTGTTTCTAGTAGAGTTGTTTAACCTTATATATGTGGTAATAACTGATACAGGAGCTTGCTAAGTAAAACTTCAGAAACTTTTTCTGAGGATTCATCTTCTCTTTGCACCCTCTGACCAGTTCAGAAAATTTGGAGACAGTTTTCTTAAGTTGGTTTTTTTCACTCAGGGAAAATATATTAGCTTTTGATGAAATTAAAATATCTCTGGCAGCCTTTATCAATCTCCATAGATTTGTTAATGAAGAGATTGTTTTTGTTGTTATGGCAGCCGGGCACAGACTGATAGAATACTTTAGCAGACATTTCAGAGATCGCTGACTAACTGCATGGGGTGACACTGTCTTTAGTTTACCCCTTCTTTTCTCCTCGCCTCCCGGTCTGCACGCCCTGGTGTTTGGAAATTATTTTGCATTTCTGTAGCTCACTGGACATTAATCTCATGGCACTTCTGTTGAAGTCAACCAGGAACATACTGTGGTTCTGCCGAAGAATACAGATAACACAATCCACCCACATGCATTTCTTTATGCAAAGTATGTCCTTCCTTACTTAGTGACTTGACAGTTAGTAAAATATCATATTATATTATTATGACAAATTGCATAAGGCTTAACTATAGAAGGGAACAGAGGTCAAGCAAAAGTGTATTTTAGTAAGAATCTCATAATTAACAAAACCTCTTGAAATTCTGATCACAATTTTATTGTATTATTTTCTTGCTTTAATTTACAATGATCTCTATATTTTTCCACAGTCTGAATGCTTATGATGTAGTAATTATTTTGAGGTATGGTGTTTGTACACCTTATACAGTCTTCAGCATTATGTAAAGCTTCAGCCTTTAAAAGTGTTATGGAAACCCACAGGTTTTTTTTAATTTTATTTTATTTTTAAAGTGTGGTATCATGATAGAGTGTTCAATATTCTTTTGTTTCTAACTCAGCTAGAGTAATTAATTTTATTTTTAAGTGATATAGTGACAATATTAAATACTGTTATAATTCAGAATATGATTATTTGTTATAAACAATCATGTTGCAAATACATAATATTCAATTTCAAGTAAGAGTAATTTACAGAATAGTATAATGTAGAAGCATGAGTAATCACACCCATCTTTCATGTGAACATTTGAATTGACACTGATTGCAGTGCATTCTGTCTCCCATAATAGTTGCTAAAGAAGATGAAACGCATTATATTTCATTGTGATTCATAAGGTTTGAAGACTGGGACATCTAGCTCGAACTCACACACCATTGCCAACTTTGTCTTGTAGTTATCATTGTGCGAAATAACCTGCTTAAGAGGGCAATTTGGTTCTTAAGTGAGCTCAATCTCTCCTTAGTGCCTGTCTCTTTCTACTGACCATAAATAAAGCTTAGAACAGCTACATTCCTAAGTGGGAATCTCAGCTGTGCACATAAGCTTGGGTTGACTAAAACATGCAGACAACATACCTTCTTCCTTTGATATATTTTGCAATTGCACAAAGTAAAACTTCTATATAAAATGCTGTTCTGAAGATATAGAAAAATACGTATTTCTAGTAAAAAAAAAAGCCAAGGCTTATCACAGGAAACAATAACAATATGAAAAGTTTGTAAAATAATTCAGATTAACCTAGACTAAAATGGAGACTCTAATTGCCATCCACTTCTGAATTGGTAGTTCAAAGAATGGAAGGATATTTTTTAAGTATGATCTATCTTCAACAGCTTAATTCAGAAACAATCTCTATTCAAAGATTCTACAATCATAAAGACCTTCTAGGGCATTTTTTTACATGAAGCAACAAGAAAGTTGGATCTTCCTAAAGCCCACATGGGAGTCATTCATAAGATGTTTGTCACAAAGGGGTCCTGGCTTTCAACAGGTTTGATAAAGAGAGGAATTTCCCTCATTTTTGTTTGATGAAGATTTTCCATCGATATCACATTTACGGCCATTAGTCCCAAATCTTTCAACTTCTGTTCCTCGTTTGTTTCCAGAAGATTATCTTCTAGACCCCTTGAAAGAAGGAGTGCAGACTATGGTCATAACTGTACAAAATATAATCTTATCAGCTTCTTTCTTTAAATATATTGTAGCACTATCCTTCATGTGACAGAGCAATTTCCAGGCTTTGGAAAATGGTGTTCAGTTCCTTTACCTCATTGGAAAGGACAGTGCCTTGGCCACCTGGCTGCAGGCTACTTTAAGATCAGGATGAATTTGAACGTGTCAGTCTCCACCTTACCTGTCAACGCAGAGCCACTGTGCAGTAAATAAGAAACCACTATTTATTGTTCCAGAGAAGAAGACGACTTAAAAACTATGTGTGATTCTACGATGTGCTGGGGCTTATTTGTAAGGGGACCCCTAGGCTCATGCTTCTTTCAGGAAGGATGAGTCTATTTTACTCAATGGGCATATAATGGAGTTACCTCACTACTCAGCATGGTGATATGTGTGATTCCCTTGCGGAGACACCCATCTGTCCTCTGGCATTGCCTGTGGAGCCTGTGGTTATGTCTATTCTGATCAATCTCCAGCCTTGATGTAGAGTTGCACTGATTTTCTCTCATTTGCTTTGCTTGGAACTAGCCCTCCTTGGAGTGAGCCAGTTTGAGCAGTACAAAATAGAGGGAAGGAGGGAGGGAGGGAGGGAGCAAGTTAACCAACATTGAGGACAGACAGGGATCCATTGCTGAATTTCACTCCCTGGACATCTTCTGTTAAGCAGAATAAATGCTCTCTATGAGCTTAGCCCAAGAACCTGAGTTGTACTGGAGGTACATCACTGCTTTCACATGACAAACCTCACTGAAGTCAGTAAAACACCTATATGCAGCAAGGATTATAGCGGTGATTCAGACAACTTGTAAGTCAACATCAACCAGACTGATTTATGTTAGGTGACAGGCAATAGGAAGATCATTACCGGAGTAATGAGAAAAGGGGAAAAAATAAAAAACCCAGAGAGGAGATTTATTAGAAATCTGCCCTCTGTGATGCTAAAATTCAAAGTGAAACTACTCAATGGGTTCACTTATTTGAGAGGAGCTGCCTGGATAAAAATAGATTCCCCATTGATAGTCAGATCATTGAGACTCTGAAAAAGGAAACGCTATTGAAAAACTGCCTTCAAACTGGCTTTGTTTGGCATCTGACTGAGTTGTAGGAGCCCTGAAGCTACCAGCAGCTTCCTGCCTGCCACTCCGGGAAATGGAAGCAATAACCAAGACCCAGTGGGAAACTTCAGAGTAATGTTTTATATTGATTACATGCTAACAGCAGGGAGAAGCTTGACGTGCACTTTCAGAAAGTTGAATATGTGAGCTGAATACCCTTTCCTAATAACAAACAAGATACCAAATCTAGGACACTACATCATCCTGTCAGATAAAGGGGGCTTAAAATTACATTCACACTGCCTCTATGCCAACGACAGTGGTGTGGCTGCGAAAAGCCTGAAATCATTCCTGATTTTCCTGTAAGTCAAATTAATTCCATTAAGGTCAACTGCAAATCAGCTCAGTGGGATTTTTATTTGAAATTTCATGTTTTCCAGGTGGTACAACTGATTCGTGGGTTTTTGGTTGGTTGGTTGGTTGGTTTTTTTGTGTGTGTGTAACAAAATACATATATTTTAGATTATGTATTTTATGTATTTATTATATATAAAAAGACCCAAGCAAAGACAAACAAACAAACAAACAAACAACAAAAAAACCCACCTGTAACAAACAAAAACAAAAAAACCCCCCCACCCCAAAACAGCAAACAATCAAGCCAAGGTTAACCTCCTATAGGCTTGGCAAGGATATAGTAAAGTGTATTGAATTCTGGTTGGCAGGTGTGGCTTGGAGTTTGACTAAATCTCCCAGTAGCTCTGGGTATTATCACAAGGGTTGACGTTCTTGCTCCAAAGAGAATAGAAGGATTCACAGGGAATTCATAGTGTTATGAATATTGGTATGAATGCAAAGTTCAAGTTTTGGTAACTAATAATCCTTAGTATTTCTAAGAACCAATGTGCATAAACTTGATATAGAGGCTGGTGACTAAGTGTTCAGTATGAGAGTTCCCTTAGTTTTGTTTTTGCAGATGTCAGTCATTCCCTGATATTGCATTTAATAACTGTAGTGGTACCTCAGCTGAATTTCTGTGTGTAAACCCAGTAGCAGGCCTTTCTATGAGGATTGCCTTTTTTTTTTTTTTTTGTACTTTTCGTTGATGGTCTTTTATAGGTTTCTCCCTGCTCTGGACACAGCATGCCAGGTGTTTTTCCATTTCACAGTTCCAGCTGCAAATCTTCTGTCTGTTAGAAGGAAAGGGGCTGAAGATGAATCTGAAGGATTCGTCTTGAGCCCTGGCAAAACCCTTGGAAACTAAGTGATGAGGGAGGCTGCAGTGGGAATACCCTTGATGGACAAGTTCCAGAGCTGGGCTGCCCTTGCGAGCCATTCTTACTCACAAGCAGCAAGTGCAAAAGACTAAGAAGATATTTGAAAAGAAAGAATAAACTATGGAAAATGCCTATAATAATGCTTCCTCAGAACTGAGGAGTACTCACTTCAATCCTCGTTTAGTGATGCATTGCTAACAAAATTATGCATTATATCAGCCACTCCCCTCCTCCACTTCATCTGCCTGAGGGCTGTTGAAACCCAGTAATTCAGCAGCTCCATCATCTGGTTGTACGAAGCTCTGGGGAAACTACTTGAAGTGAGTACACTTCTGATGCCAAGGGCAGAGGCTATCAGCTTCCTGCTGCTTCGGGTAACCACAGCTCAAGCAATTTTAGCTCTGCTCTCCACCTCCGTACGTGTGCTTACTTTGAAGCAGCCTCTACACCCTTTCAGTTTGTGCGCTGCCTCTGCGGTTGCAGCATCTGTAACACAGTCGGATCTCCTCCCCAGAAGACAGGCTCTTAGGAATGGGTCAAGGGCGTACAGAGCCCTTAACTGAGTCCTTGACACCAGGTAGAACCATGTCCTCGTCAGCAGCTTCTTCAGACTTACCCACTCACCCCACTCAGCAATTCCTTACTGTGTTTCCTCATCAGGCTGGTGACTCATCGCCTCTAATCGCATGTGTACCCTGTTCTTTCTGGCATTACTTGAATACTTCCTTTTTCTCTTACTCAAAAATTACCTGCGTTTTAACCCCACTAAAACTCAAACAATCTCAGTGAGCAACTTCAAGGAGCTATTCTCCTTGCTGAGTCTCCTCTACACGCAACTGGTGTTGCTAAGATATGCCAGTCTGGAGCCTTTTCATACCGTACTGAAGTATTGCTTTTTTATGGTTAAAATTCTCTCATATATATTGCTATCTCTGTAGAAGTTCTTTATTATGTGAATTTCAATTATCATCAGAGTACTTAATTATACCAGAACAGTGAACACATTTGGTCTCCATATATAACTGTGTTTGCACACAATGGTTCAGAAATGTTGTGGAATGAGTAAAAATATTTTTTTCATAGCTTTAGAGTCAGAACTGGTAGAGTACCATTTCCTCAGGCTTTCTCAACATATCGATTTCTGTGGAAAAAAGCAGAGTAACAAATGAAACTTTAAAAAGCCTGTGAATGATCAAAACAAGAGGCCTCTCACTGGGGCTCTTTGATATTCTTAATTATAAGAATCACTATCATCTCATATTGTAAAATATATCATCTCTAGTAAGAGATCTGAAAGTTAATGACTTAAAAGCAAGTGAGCACAAATCTAAAGCTTGCCAAAACCAGTAATTTTTTTTTTTTTTCTAGGAGTCCCTGATGAGAATTCATAGACTATGGAGAAATTGGGATGTCTGTGGCTTTAAGCTAGGGTTAAATGATTTTTTAATTATAGTTAGTCCACTGAAGAATACATTTTTGGCTGCTCAATTGGGGTAAAATATGCAAACTAAATATACTTTTTATTTTAAATAGGGAAGGAGAGGATCCCAGTGTATGCACTGCCAGTAAGATCCCCTCCACACACACCTGTCCTGGAGGAGTTTGAAATGCTCACCCAGGATGGGGGATACCCTTGGTTCAATCCCCTTGACATTTTGGTTGGTGAGAACCTAAACTTCTTATTGCCTACAAGACTTAGTAAAGAATGATGTTGTAGCCTAAGGTTTCCTGATGTTTTTTGCCGAAGGGGAGGGAGTTTAACGTGTGTTGGGGTCAACCATAATAGTAAAATCCACATCCTTTTCTGCATCTCTTTGACTCCATGCCACATAACTCCTCACTCCCCAGATTCCAGGGCAGTATCTCAAGCTGTCTGCTCCTTTCTGTGCTTCTTGTGAGTGCAAATTTATCTTAGTCTATGCAACGTAGACCTCAAATACTGCTTCTTACAATCAGAAGGGAATTCAAATCACTTAACTGCATATGTCAACCAGTCACCTAAGGCTCCCTTTCTAATCAGCAGTTGCATGCCTAAGTCTTACTCATCCTAAAGTAAAGGTGTAAAATAGGTACAAGTAATGGAAATGCCCATCCCATTCTCTCACCTATCTCAGACCTTTACTGTAGGACAGGATGAACTGCACTCAGACAAGCGTACGTCTCTACGGTGAGTACAAAAGAGGATTGAGGTGACTAGCTCCAATACGGACACTTACACTGTAAATGCCTACACAAACACGGACATCAGCCAGTCCACGCTGTGAAACCTCAGAGCCAAGAATTGGTTGTTGGCCCAATTTTATTAGCATGTTGGACATAGCTGGATTAACTGGCAGCCAAGGATCTCCAAGCGCCCAGACACTAAGCCAAGTCCTAGCACAGGTACATGAGATCTGAAAGCCTCTATTACTCACTCAAGAACAGCTACAACAAAAATGTCTTTGTCAGGACACTATACAGAGCCTTTTTTATAGGTTAGAAATAGCGGTCTTTGGGAATCTTTGCAGTTTGGGACTCTCCGGCATGTGATGAGTGTTGTTCAGACTTTTCTAGTGATGTTCCACACTGCATAAAGTAATAAAGTGATTAATGAGGCATCAACTGACTGGCACAACAGATGGCAATCACCTGAAAGTCAAGCCTATCCCTGGCTCTAGAAAATGTTTAAATAGGAAGTAATTTGTGAAAGTTGATAACCTTCTTTTCCCCCAACACAGAGTGATGAAGCAGACCCTGCTTTGGGACCATTACCCGCCAGGAAGGTAAAAAATCTGGGGCAAGAGTCTCATCTAAAGTGACTGGGAGTCAAGAAGCTGCTTTGAAGAGAGATGACTTGAGTATGAAGTTCAAATCAAATGGAAAAAAAAGAGGCTCAGGTGGGACCTCAGTTCTAGAAGTAATGATGGAGGAGAAAACAATCTCAAGAAATCTTTAAATAAGCAAAAAGCAAGGCTTATTGCTTTGGAATTAAAAAGGGCTTTGTCACCTTTTGTACAGCAAATGCCAAGAATTCTCATTATTCTGTTTCTTTTGGATCCAAGGACAGTAGAATCACAATGTTCTTTTCAATGTAATCCCCAGGGGGTAATTGAAATATAATTGCATTTTTATGAGATGTTTGGATTTTAACTTTATTTTGCTTCAAGATACTTGTACTTTCTAAGAAAAGGAAGTAGTAAGTAGTCCTTTCCTTAGAAAAAGGCTTAGTGATGACACTGTTTATCCTTTTAAATTACTTTTACAGACCTCAATGAAGTAATTTTATTCTTTGTCCCTAATCTATAGTAATAATTAAAAAAAGTCACTCTTTTTGTATTTTTTTAATTCTCATTTGTTGTGAAGTTTTTATGGATAATTATGGAGCTGACACAGAAGCTCCAAGGTAGTTCAACAATGGCTTGAGCAAAATATAAGCAGAGAAGTACTGTAATAGGTATATATGAAGTCCTCAGCTGTGAGCTGGTACAAAAGATTCAGATGCTCTCTGCAATTGCCAGAGATATTTTTGCATCAATTCTTTTTTGCTGGCTACATTTTGCCTTCACTGAAGAATATACGAAAATCCTAGGGGACTGGGGGAAAAAAAAAAAATCATTCCTACTTTCCAAAATAGGTCCTGTATGACACTGTTAACTATCTAAAATTCTGGGTGCCCTATGTAGTCAAGGAAGAGCTTGTGAGCAGTTCAGTCATAGACATTGGCACAGACACTTCAGACAGGATGGATGACCTGTTCCCTGGAAGTGCCTACTGCTGTTGAGTCCATGAGCATGGAGAGCCAAGGCAGTCAACTCAGCTGAGGTGATGGAATTTAAATGGGGAGAAATCCACCCTTAGTGTTTCAGTGATTTTCCAACCTACAACAGCAGTCTCCTTATTTTATTTATTGGTTCATATGGGGTAAATTAAATGCATGTCAAGATTTTGCTTTTGCTTGACATGTTTCTTCATTTTGAGAAATTTTGTTGACATCTGTTACCATCTCTACAGTCAATTATTTAAAAAAAATTAGTAAACCTTTCAGCTTTCAGCTTTCCTTGATTTATCTGACAAGGGACAGAATACCTCTAATGGATCAACCTTCCTTACTCACTTTGTTGTCACGTTGGTACAGGACATTGACATTCTCTGCATCTAAGACAGAAGTTCCTCATCACCTGTGTAAAAGGAAGAATAAAGTAATTTTCCTTTTCATTTTATAAAGTTTAAATTAAACAATGCCTCTGTCTTTCTCACCGGCAAGGTTCATTTAAGACAGCAGATAAGGTCCAGCATTTGAATAACTTTAATTATAGTTGGATGATGCAAGTTTAGATGATAAAACCTGGCTGCAGTAGACTAATTTATACAAAGGGTCTTATTCTTGCAACGACAGGTAATTCAAGGAAATCCTTCAATGAGCGCCAGTGCTAGTTGACACTTCAGCATGAAGTCTGATCAATTTTAATACTAAGCTATGCTCAGGATGAGGAGGAATTTAGTCCTTTGTTACCAGAGTGCTCTAATGGGAGGGACACACGGTTGGAGGGAATAAGGGGTGAAACCATTCTTCAGCACTAATATAAGCTAGTCTAAAATTAAACTCAAAGCACAAATCCCTGGGAAAACAGGGATCACCAGCTTTTCATCAGTGGCTGGATTACCTGGCCTCCTGTTTTCACAAAATCAAAATGTCTTGGATGGAAGTAGAGATTCACAGACTGACAGGCAGATGTATGCACATACCTAAGTCATGGGTGCCTAATCTTTACATCATTAAGAAACCATGCTAAAAAACCAGTGGCGTTTACTGTCTAGTGTAATGTCTGAATGTGCCACAGATGCTGAATTGGGTTTGAGTGGCAAGGTTTTCGTAGTGGGGGGTCTACAGGGGTGGCTTCTGTGAGAAGCTGCTGGAAGTCTCCCCTGTGTCCGATAGAGCCAATGCCAGACAGCTCCAAGACAGACCCACCATTGGCCAAGGCTGAGCCCATCAGTGAGAGTGGTAGCACATCTGGGATAATGTGATGAAGAAGAGGGGAAAAAACTGCTGCAAAATTGCAGCTGGAAACAGGAGTGAGAATATGAGAGAAGAACAACTCTGCAGACACCCAGCTCAGTGGAGAAGGAGGGGAAGGAGGTGCTTTAGGTGCTGGAGCAGAGACGCCGTGTCAACCCATGGTGCAGCCCATGGTTCAGCCCATGGTGAGGCCGGCTGTGCCCTGCAGCCATGGAGGGTCGTGGGGGAGCAGAGACCCACCTGCAGACCAGGGAGGACCCCACGCTGGAGCAGGTGTGAGCCTGAAGGAGGCTGTGACCCTGTGAGCCCACAATAGAGCAGTCTGCTCCTGAAGGACTACACCCCATGGGAGACCCACACTGGAGCAGTTAGTGAAGTACTGCAGCCCATGGGAAGGACTCATGCCAAGAAGGTTTGTGGAGGACTGTTTCCTGTGGGAATGGAACCAAGGCTGGAGCAGGGGAAGAGGGTGAGGAGGCGTAGAACAGGAAGAAGGAGCACCAGAGACAACGTGTGATGGACTGACCCCAACCCCCATTCCCAGTCCCGCTGTGCTGCTCAAGGGGGTGGGGGCAGACAAAATCATGAGCAAAGCTGAGCCAGGGAAGAAGGGAGGGGTGGGGGAAGGTGCTTTATGATTTAGCATTTATTTCTCATTACCCTACTCTGATTTTGGCTGGCAATAAATTAAACTAATTTCCCTGAGTCAAGCCTGTTTTACCCATGACTGTGATTCGTGAGTGATCTGTCCCTGTCCTTATCTTGACCCATAAGCTTTTTCTTATTTTTTCCCTCCCCTGCCCAGCTGAGGAGGGCAGTGATAGAGTGGCTCCGGTGGGCACCTGGGCTCCCGCACGCGACAACAGGGTCAACCCACCACAAATTAAAAGAAAAATGGTCAAAAAATCAAAAGAGAAAGGAAAAAAAACCCAGATTTTCTTGTCTGGGAAGAAAAAGAGTAAAAGAATCAAATGCATTATTTAAGGTAAATTATCCTCTCACCTTTGCTCAAAATTCATTTTATTGGCAAGTTTGAAATGACAAAAATTAGCTGACTCCTGTTTAGATGAGCATCTAATTTTTTTTTTTTTTTTAGAGTAAGATTTGCAATTATTCCTGGTTTCTGCATAGTGTGGCAGAAGATGGATAAGAGTAAACACAACTACAAGGAAGAAAACTTCTCTGTCTTTGTTTTTATTCTTTCATTTGCAATTTTTGGCCATACAGTTCATGCTGTATAAATTCTTTGCTTTTGCAGTGCTGTATAACCTTGTCCATGGATTCTTGCCTACAGATGTTCCCTCTATATAATACAGTGTCAGATCTGATAAACTTCAAGGTGTTTCTTCCACTTGAGAAGAACACTGTAAGCCATTTTATTTTCCTTTGTGGTGCTCTGCTGAGCAATATTTTAGTGTAACCCTGTTCAAAACATGCATGCAAATACGGTAGAGATAAATAGAGATTTGTCAGTGAACAACAGAAATTATTAAAAGCATTGGAAACCTCTATGTGAAGGCAACCTGGGGTATCATTAAGGTAAAGAAGAAATCCATAAGATCTCACAGACGAAATAAATTGTACAGAAATTGTTGCAATTACTCTCTACAGATATATAAAGGACTAGAGAATTCCAACAGAGTTGGAAAGCGAGACATTTACAACCTTTTTTTTTTTCACAGAACAATCAATATGAGAAATTCATCTCCTCTGCCTCCCTCAGTTACAACTGGGCTAGAGCATTTTAGAAAAGTACAAAATATCACACAGATAATAAAAAATGAAATGTCAGAGTGAAAAACCTGAGTTGTGTGCTCTAGTGCACAGAGTCAACACTGGGTATCAATTTTAAACTTAGCCGGGGGAAGGCTGTATAACTGGCTGCTTAGGGGATTCACGGGTGGAAATTGTGGTACTTTGCTGGCGATCTGACCTAGCACAGCAATGGTTATGCACAAGGTCAAATGTTGTAGCCCAAAGAGAGACATACGAAGGACAAGGAGTCAGAGGTGTACCTGAATAGTAGTAGTAGTGGTAGTTCATTCAGAGATGGAAGTGAGGTCTGGGCAAGCCTTATTTTTGGACCGATGTTGCAAAACCTGGATCTGCACATCCTTATCTTCCTGTAGAGGCCGAGAGCCTCTTTTGAAAAGCTTGTTAGGTTAGACTCAACACAATTCCTTCTGATTCACACTGGTACAAGGAATAAAGCGAGCAGACCAAGGGTTGTCATCAGATGTTTTTACACAAATGTCTCTGGAAGTTTTCAGGGGTTACCTCAGGTTCCCACAGCTGTTCATTGCTTTTGGCTGTAGGAACCTACCCGACAGCTGAGCTAGCAAAGCAGGATACCAGAGCACCGCAGCCGGGGACTAAATGAAATTTCCAGACTTATTTCACAGGATCTAATTGTCTCACTTCGAATGTAACAATCTAAAGAAGCCCAAAAACAAACACAAAAAAAACCCCAACTAAACAACAACAAAAAATAAAACCCAGAGAAAAAAGTATATACAAAAGAAACATTCATTTAACCTAATTCCTACAAGGAGACATTCTATGTTGGTATGGTTTATACCTAGAAAATACTGTAATTTACTGCAATAACCCAAGCTAGTAAAATCCAAAAAGTTTTATTTGTGGATATTCACAAATCTATTTGAGATCAATATACTCATTTAATTTACCTGTGTAATATGCAGTGACTACTCATACTGTTTGGCTTGCGTTTAATTTCTACCTGGTTTGAAGTAGATTTTGGGTAACAGGAACATCCATACACTAAGTTGCAGTGGTCATGTGAGGGCTATAAGCACCCAGATGGCTTCTGACTGTAACCAATTAAAGTGGTTAAGAAATTTTCCTCAAAGCAAGCATTGTCATTCTGGAGAAAAAGGGGAATTTAGAGAAAATTACATGACTATGCTGAGACCTGGGTATGATGATATTGCTGTTGGAAAACACACAGAGATAGAGCAGTGGATGTAATAGTTAGCAGTTCCATGGGTATTGGATCTACACCAAGAGATGTTTGGGGAGATTATAATTTTTATTTTTCCTAACATTTACAAGAATAAGCCCTAAATCAACACCCCTCACTTCCATTAACCATGTAGCCAAGCCAGTAGAACACTTGGTTTTGGTAGGGTGAATTTCAGTTTCCTAAGTACTTCCCTCTTCTCCTTGAGACATCTGTGTGTTTTCCAGAGAAAAGGAAAACTTTGACTCTGCCTTCCTCTGTTCATATACAGCAGTGTTTGTGAAATAAGACACAGGTAATGAGAACTGCAATGTGAAAATGTTCTGTGGAATGTAGTTCTCAGGCATACTTGTTACTTGTTCAGCATGTACAATGATCACACTGAAAAAGACTAAGTTGTTCCTTGCTCAGATTAGACTGAAATTACTATGAACACATTTAGAATAAGCTTTCATCATCACCCTGGGGTACTATATACAACATATTGTTTGACTGAATTATGGATTATAAAAGTTTTAGGTTTATTTCCACTCCCCCACCCCCCATCCCCAAAAAAACAATTTAACAGGACTAAAAAGAGATGGAACTTGTAAGATTATTAGGGAGCTGAGAAAATGAGAATTAGTGAATTTTGCTCATGTCAAGATTTCATTTTACTCACTATTCTATTTTTACAGAATATAGTGACATTTCACAAATTAGGAAAAAGAATTGGTTGTATTAGGCAGAAACATTTCATAATATGTAAGTCATATTTCAGAATACTGAAATGAAAAATGCTACGGAAGTTTACATATCCAAAGTTTTATCCTCTTTATATGCATATTTTATATAAAAATTAAATTTCTTGTTAAAAAAAAAAAATTGACATGCAGAATCTCTTGCCCAGAACATTCACATAAGTAGAAAGAATTGAAACCGGACTCAACCTTCATTTTCTCATTTTTCACTTCTATTGGTATTAAGTTTTCTCATTCTAAACAAATGCTTTTCAAACTGGGACATTTGTGCATAGTTTCTTTACAGTTTTTCAAGCCAATTCTTGGCTACATATGCTGTAATTTGATATGCGGTAAGCATAAACACTTGTGTTTCCATAGTACTTCGAGTACTCCTGTATATTAAAAACTACACCAGCAGAAAAAGAAGTATGGTCTAAAAATTGTTTTGAACAATTTTTTGGGCACTAAACAGACATCTTGTGCACATTTATTTAATTTAATAATGTTCTGTGAATCTGTGGCCCTTATTCCACATAAATCTTTAGAATAGATTATGCATTTTCTGTCTTTTATGAATCTTCTTGTAAAGGATTTAGGTAATCATATCCTGCAAAAAAATATTTTTTTTCTCTCCAAAAATTCCAGCTAGTTTTTTTCCTGCCTTAAAATGGAATGTCTTTTAAGTGAACATTATCCCAGAATGGATTTAGTATATATATGCTACTCATATGAATGCATACTTCATATTATTTTACCATTTAAAAATAGTTTTCAAAATATTTGCCAAAATTTGACTGTTTCCATAATACCTTAGCTATAGATGTGGCATTAATGACACAGGTTTGAATGTTGTGTCTGTGGTGTGCTGACCCCAGCTGTCAACTCAGACCCCAGTCACTCCCTCCTTCCCTCCCAAGCAGGCTGAGTGAGAGATCTGGAAGAGCAAAAACAAAACAAAACTCATGGGTTGAGATAAGGCACTTTAGTAAGCAAAGGGAAATAAAGAAAAGAAGTGATACTAAAAGCAGTCACTCATGGCCAGCAGACCAATGCCCTGACAGCCCCCAAGCAATGGTTACTTTGGAAAAACTCCCTCTCCATTTTACTGCTGAACGTAATGTTATATAGTGTGGAGTAACCCTTTGGTCAGTTGGGGTCAGCTGTCCCAGCTATGGCCCCTTCAACCCTTTTCCCACCCCAGTCTACTCTCTGGGGCAGCATAGTGAGAAACATAGATGGTCTCAAAACCGTGCAAGAATAGATCAGCAATAGCTAAAACACGGGTGTGCTGTCAACAATTTTTTGGTCATCAGTCCAAAACACAGGATGATACAGACTGCTGTGAAGAAAATTAACTCCATCCCAGCTGGACCCAGTACAGTGTGTACAAAGAAAAGACATTTTAGACATTTGAATGATTTCAGACCCAATCCTTAAGCAAAATTAATAAGAATTTATTTATTTTAATAATAGTTTCTAATTCTTTTTGTTTTCAATGGCCTGAGTGCGTAGGTGCCATAGTTAAGAGACCCCATTTCAAAATGTTTGCTGCCCTGCATTGTTTCTAAGAGGAATCAGACCATAATTGACTCTCATCAGTGTCCATCACAAAACACAGCAGCCAAAAGAACTGTCACTTAAAAAAATAGGTGGAAAGAGATGTCAAGGACCATCTCTTCACTAATCTGACCTCCTCCTCTGTGTGAGAGGAGGAAGCAGTGACACTATTTGATGTTCAGACCATCGAATATTCTTAACATCTGAAGATGGGTCAAATTCCGCCTTTTCCATTAAAGAAGAATGACTTGAAGCCACAAATACAAAGCCTGGAAGTGAAAACAACTGGGTAGTCTAGTGATTAGGGTGCTCATCTGAAGAGGAAAGCTTGGGTCTACGTAACTCAATGTTAGCTGTCTCTTTATTAGATAATAATATTAATTATTGAGCTTATAATTTTGGGACACTTTTCCTTTTTGTTTTACAGCTTAGGTTTTCTACTGTGTTTCTAACCCTTCAGTTTTCTTCTAGCCTTTAAAAGAATTTAAAATCGTTCATTGTGACTCTATCCTTTGGATACCAGAGTTTATATGAACTGCATAGTATAAAATTGAATTAGTAGATTAACAGAATGTAATAGGACATTTGCAATAACATAGCCTGTCCTGCGTAACACAGTCCATAAGATTTTGAATTAACTTTTACTGGAACTGGAGCATATCTTTTAGATAAACATGCAGCCTCAATTTAAAAAGCAGCCGGTGATGAAGACTTTACCACAGCTCTTGATAAATAGTTGCAGAGTAAATTCTTTTGTTTCAGGTAAAAAAATGTCATTTTACTTCTAATAACTACATCAATTTCAAGATTAATAATTACATTGTGGTACTCTAGACCAGTCAATGTCTGGACTCTTTTTTTATAATGCTCAGTGGCAGAATGTGTTTGTAGGGAGCGGGTGATTTTTGTGATGCAGATAGACATTATGCTCTATAATAAAACCTGAATTCCAGCTTTTGCTCTGATCCCCTCCTTACTTGTACCTCTCAGAATCTTACTAGCTCACAACTTGATCAAATCAATTACTTATGGACTGGAATTTTCCATGCTTAGGGCTGAGCATCATTAGACTAGTGCTCGCCAAGCCACAGCTGCACCACGGAGAATCACTGTAAGCTGATAGAAGGAACCCTTTCCTGCTGGCACATCGACACCACCCTCCTGAAGGATGGAGGCTAAGCCATGGAGCTTTTGTTGGCATAGGAGTACCAGCACCTGGGAACATGCAGGCATAAGTAAACTGGTTACTGGGTATATATCTTCCATGTTCTAGCTGACAAAAATATAATTGGAAAACTGTAATGTGATTTGGGTCCCGATCTTTCACTCCAGAAGAGAACTGTTTGTTTCCAGAACATATTTGTATGCTCTTTTGGTAGCATATGGTCTTATTTTATGATGTACGTTGGCATTTCTTGGGATGGAAAACACAATACAAACACGACTGATTGGGAAAATTGCTTATCAAAGTCTGGAACCCAAAGAAGAAAAACCTGATGTACTTAGCTCAGTGTATGACCTTTTCAGGTACTTCCTGAAGAACATAGTCCCTCACATAGTTTAGGTGGCCAGCATCAAACTCTCAGGTTTTCAATATTCAATATCATTCCCTAAACACTAGCTTGTAGATTTCCTTCCTTAGTTTTTAGCTAGATTTGGAAAGGAAAATAATATTAATTATTAATTCTCAGCTGCCCCTTCTTCTCTTACAGTGGAGATTGAAATGGCAAGGAAAGATTACTTCAAACTTTCATAAGAATCTTTGTAAGTAAGAGAAAATTTTTGTTACCATTGGGAATCTTGTATTAAAAGAAAAAAAATGAAGTTCAGTAAGTTAAGAATGTATTTCTATCATGCTAGCCTAGACTTGTGGCTGGTTGGGAAATTGCTGGAGTTGGTCTGTCCATGGTAGATAGACAGCTGTTTCATGTGGAACAGTTAAATTTGTGGTCCTTGGTACATGTCAGTCACCAGTCATTCAGATCATATCATGTGTCTTCCAGCAAGTCATATAATGGAAAATTCCATAGAACTGATGAAACCTAAACAAAAAATGTGCTTCAAGTAAGTGCTTCATTTCCCAGGGTTTTGTATTTCTAAACTATTTGGAAAAATAAAATGATCCTTTAACACTTAATCAAAAAAGTTATTAATGTCTTTTAAATTTGAAATTCAGCTTTATCAGAAGTATTTTATAGGTATAAGCTGCCCATTATTAAATGTGTTAAGCAAATGCTGGTTGTGATCATTCAGTTCCAGATATTCTTGCAACAGACCTAATGGAACTTTTTTTGATGCAGGCCTCTGTGAATTGCTTATTCTTTCCAGCTATAATAACAACACTGACATGCAGAAAATTTGCTTAGCTCTTTCCTCCTGTTTTTATAGACAAATATACCAGATTAACATGTTAGGTTGCTGCTAAAAATGTGCAGTTCATGAAATCACCAGATTTTTCCTCTCACCACATGCTCTTTGATTCCCAGTAGTGTGAAATTATCTTTGTGTATCTTTGGGAAATACTGTTTTTGATGTTTGAAAAGCCTCTGGAAACTCTGCACATTTGTGATCAAAATGTTAGCAGTTGAATGCTTTTTAGAAATTCTCTGCAGGTCATATTCAGACAGTTTAAGTTCCACCTGAAGCATTCTCTCTCATTCACTGGCTTGATCCAGTTCCCCACCAAAAGCCATATGTGAGCCCTTCAAAAGCCTTCAAAGTTGCTGTCTCCCTCACTGACTTACCACCAGGAACTGAGATTTAAGCTGTGTGAATATTCACCATGCAAAAAGTTATTTGGTATTCTAGTGTGGCCTTTGAATTTAAAGTACATCTGGTGTATCTTTTTCTCTGTATGTACCCATACTCCCCATCATTTCTGTATATTGTGGACATTTGGCTAGAACACTTTCGCGCATTAGATTTTTAAAATGAATAGGTTTAAGAGTACTTCAATGAACAGTATTTTTGCAAAACTGCATTTGTGAAGGCATTTTAATAGTCTCACAGCTGTTCTGTGGAGCGTAATTCTAGTAATTATGACAAATTATAGAAAGTTTGCATTTTAAAGAAATTCTATGTTCCTTACACAGCCAAAGGAGCATATGTGCTAGAGCATACATGTATCTTGGAGGTTGAATATAAACTTGTCAAAGGGGATTAAAATAATTATTGCTGATAATTCAGCTTTTCTTTTTTTCAGAGATCTCTTGAACGATGTGTTCCTTATGGTTTAATAACTACTCTCCATCTCCAACAAACATTTGGTGCACGAGCATTAATAATGCACAGGTAACGCGGGCAAAGCCATACGTCGCGTGCATTTGGAACTGTCCACATTGTGCTGTTCAGCGCTGGGCTGAGAGCTGTGCTGCCACTGCCGACACAGCACTGCTGGTGATACACCGAGGCACTAGCCTGAGTTACTGAAACAGCAAAATGAAAACTAACCCAGGGGTGATAACTCACCCCTGCTTCGAACTCCAGAGTTAGTTTCTAGAAATACCAGCCCAAGGTATCTCTGCATGGTGTAGTATTGTACAGGATGGATACGTCCTGAATAAAAATCCATTGGAGAAAGTTAGCACACGCAATAGAAGACAGCCCTAAGTCAGCACAGCATCAGCACAACTCAACTGCTTGCATTTCTTTTGCTCGTGAGTTGTGCTGGAGAATATCGTAGTCAGACTGTTATTTGGAACCATGGTCTATTTGGTTCCTGAAGGGCAAAGTGTCTTTTCTCACACTGAAGATATTGGTGATAAATAATGACTTAAATTACTTTTTATGTGCCAGGGAGCGTGCTCATTTGCTTGGAATGCAACAGGACCTATTTTGGCTTAGGCAAAGCCTAAGCCACACGACACACGACACACAGCCACACGACAGCTGGCTCCTATCCCCTAACATTAAAAACGTATGGGCTCGGAACTCATCTATCATTCTGAAATATCAGAGCCTAGAACAACTGTATTTTGTGTGCCTTCACTGAAGGAGGCTTTGTGAATGCGAAATGGTCAGCAAGGGTCCGGGTGAGAAGTCATTATTTTGAGAGAAGCCAAAGGCGTGTATGTATTAGAGCATACTTCAAGCCATGAGAAAGGCACCATCTCTGGATACTTAATTCTGCTTCTTCCCATGGCTGTCCAAAGAGGCATAAGGCCCATGGGGCTGCTGGTTCTGTAGAAGAGTAGAATAGGTTAAATTAGTTCACTACCTAGTAAGACAGGGGTTCTTTGACTTATTTTGACTAAATAAAAGCTTATTGTCCAAGAGAATGATGGGAGAGTGTAGAACTCCCGGTGGAACAAAGAAATGCAAAGTAGCTGTGCTAGAATCCAAACCTGTGACTGACATTGTGCAATAAGGGAGACAGGATGTGTTTTGAGGAAGAAGATAGCAGGAAGCAGAATGATTGCTGGCCTTTAAATAAAGCTACTTGACTTTTATCAGGTAGGGGGAAATGATTACTTGGCACTTACATTAATTGCTGAAGAGACATAGAAGATTTTAATTTTGAGCCTAAGCATGATGGGATACCTCATCAAGGCTGCAGGAAAAAAAAAATCAGTTTCTCTAAAAATTTAAATATGAGAAAGAAAGTTTTTTTCTTCGTGCATCATAGGTTGGAGCAGAACTTCACTAGAAGCAATTTGGTGTAGTTTGCTGATGCTGGCAGTTAAAGACCAGAGTTGCTTCCCAAACTGGCCTCATCTGGCAAATCTCCCTGTAGATGCCAACATCTGTCCCAAGAAATTTATCTGTGTTAGAAGGCAGCCCCCTCCTTATAAAACTGCTCAAGCCAAGACATTTTACTTCTCTGGGCAGAATTTGAAGTGCGGACAGCCTGCTCCCTTGCAGGTCTCTTCCTCACCTGCATTTCTCCAGCTCACCTGGAAGCACCTGATGTTTGCTGGGCAGCACATTCCAAATCTGGAACTTCTTTCAACCAGTTTGGACGTTTTTATCTTTTTTTTTTTTTTCTATGACAATGCATCAAAGAATGAAATTAACACAGGAAACTGTAGAATTCAGAATATATTACACTCTCAGTAAGGGAACTTTGAGTATGCATGCCATCAAAACTATTCTGTATCCAACTTCACTTCGACTGTCTAAGAACCTGCATATACTTGACATACATGGTATCATTTGTAACACCTATGTCACAAAAGCAGATTAAGAAAGTGAAGATTTAGCCGTATTGCCTGGATCTAAACCCAGTGGCTCAAATTGAGAGATGACTCAGAAGCAGATTTCTGCAGCAGATGACAGAACAGCATCAAAGCTGATCACTGCTGGCTAGAATGGCGTGATTTGGCTGGGTTACTTATTATGATGAGAAAAGCAAATAGTTAAAATTTTATTAATAACTGAGTTTAGAAAACAACTTTCCCTA